>NC_041383.1:468944045-468946696 GCF_002162155.2 Triticum dicoccoides | reverse complement strand
CTCGGCGAGGTGGGACGCCGGCGAGCTGGCGGAGCCGCGCCGGCGGCGGATGGCGCCGCCCGAGGCGGCGGGGAGCGGGGAACGGCGGCGGAGCTGCGGGCCGGGCGCGGAGGCGCGGGCCGAATGGCGGCGGCGGCGCGGGCTCGCGCGGGCCCGATGCGGGCCGCGCGGGTGTCAGGACCCCGACTCAATGCCACATCGATCTAGCATGTAACACCTCATATCACTTTGCGGCCTCACGCACGGTATTCCCACGGGTGTCGCCTTACCTTAGCCCGGGACCGTTTGCGCCTTTTGGCACACGTATATGACAGTGTCGCTAGCATCCATATGATAAGGAGCCCGGGCTGACATGGCTAGTCGTAAACCCAAAGTGGCACAGACTTACAGGGACAGGCATCCATGACCCAGCATCGAACGTGTCGGTCATCAGCGGGTGAATCCAGGCTGTAGCACTGGGCTAGCAGGACTCCGGTGAACCGGGCTATAGCAGGCTAACAGGACTCCGGTATTCATCGCGTGACATTTCCCCGAAGGGACAGACACAGGAACGAAGAAGGACACATGCCGGCCAGCCTAAGTGTTCCGGAGCAGTAGCAAGCTACCATGGCTCGGTGGAAACACTAGGAGACATTTCCCGGTAAGAGAGGCTACTAAAGATAAACAACTAGATAGTCAGATCCCACACATACCAAGCATAGCAATAACATACACACAATATGCTCGATATGTGCAAATACAACATGGCATCACAACATGACTCTACAACTCACGTAGTTTATTCATTAGGCTCCGAGGAGCGAGATATTACAAACATGGGTCTCATGACCCAACAATCAGAGCATACAAGTCAAAGCACAAGCGGAAGCTATCATGTCTGAGTACAGACATCTATAAATGAAAAAGGCTGAGAAGCCTGACTATCTACCAGATCCTGCCGGGGGCACAAGATCGTAGCTGAGGTAACAAGCTAAACGTCGAAGTCCACGCGAAACTACTAGTGAGACCGAAGTCTCTCTGCAAAAACATAAAATAGGCAAACGTGAGTACAAATGTACCCAGCAAGACTTACATCAGAGCTAACTACATATGCATCATTATCAACAAAGGGGATGGTGGAGTTTAACTTCAGCAAGCCAGCTTTGACTCAGTGGCTAACCTAAACTATGATTGCAAGTAACTCTTCAGGTGGCGCACACGAGTCCACATATTCACCATATCAATACACCACTATGGATCCGCTCCCGTCTCCCTACAAGAACGCCATCCATAGCACTTACGCTTATCTTGCGTATTTTAGAGTATCCACTTTCACTTGTCTATGAACTGATATAAGCAACCCAGAAGTCCTTTTCCGCGGACACGGCTATTCGAATAGATGATGTTAACCCTGCAGGGGTGTACTTCTTCACACACGCTCTCACCACTTACCGCCGTTTACACGACATGTACTCGGCAACCTTCAAGCAGAAGCCCAACGTGGGTGTCGGCCATGGCCTGCCTAAACACTCAAGTCTCTAGTCCAGGTTTATCGCCTATTCGGGTTCCATCCATGAGGAGATCCGGCCGGAGTTTCGCTCACAGCCCCAAACGATGTGAACAGGGTTCCGTGACACCAAACGGGCGCCCGGTTTACCCGGCCACGTGCCTACCGCATCACAGCCCACCCCTACGGTCAGCGCTGCGCACGGCCTCCAGCATACTACAAACACCAGAAACTACTTGCAACTCCTGGACAGAGGACAAGGGTGATCAAGAAGCCGAGAGGGTCCATTGGTTTCGGGCCCAATGCGTGGTAGTAGCTAAATCATGGATCACAAACACAGAACTCAGTTCCTGAGGACGGCTGCAATGAGACAACCCACCATGTACTCCTACATGGCCTCTCACTGCTACCTTTACCAAATCGTGTTCACACACTTAGCTCACACACCGTAGGACATGTTCACACACCTCTGATTCATCCCGGGTGAATCAGACCTGACTCGACTCTAAGCAGTAGCAGGCATGACAAACAAACATGAATGAGTAGGCACATAAGGGCTCAAGCAACTCCTACTCATGCTAGTGGGTTTCATCTATTTACTGTGGCAATGACAGGTCATGCAAAGGATAAAGGGGTTCAGCTACCGCAGCAAGTAACAGTTGAATCGTTGTTGTCCTAATGCAGTAAAAGAGAGCATGAGCAAGAGAGTAGGATTGTATCGGAAAGAACAAAGGGGTTTTGCTTGCCTGGCACTTCTGAAGATAACATTGAGTCTTCATCAGTGTCAACGATCACATCATCGGTATCACGTCTATCGAGAGGGGATAAATACCGGCAACACAGAAAGGAACACAATCAATGCGATGCACAATATGATGCATGATCATGACATGGCAAAATGAATGTGTTTTGGGCTAATGCAACTAGCAACAGATTAAATGAAGTTGGTTTGAATACAAGATTCAAATTCAAACTCCATATGTGATTATTCAAATGCCATTTAATTGATTTGTGCTAAACAGCACCTATAAGTTGTTCTAACATGCATGAAAATGGTACAGATGGATTCCTTGAATTTTTCTGATAATTTTTCATATATAATTTATTTAATTTGGAGTTACGGTTAATTTTCTATGAATTTTAGAAGTTTATACAATTTTCTGGA
>NC_041383.1:468932350-468942486 GCF_002162155.2 Triticum dicoccoides | reverse complement strand
TCTCTCTCTCTTTTTCTAATTATCTCAGTTTTCTATTATTCTGTAAATTTAGGGCTTTATTAAAAATACTCAGACACTTTCAAAAATCATGAAACTAAACATGGCTACTGTTTAGAATATATCCAACAGTAAACATTTTAGTTTATGATTATTTGAGCATTTGAAATATTTAATAGCATTTAAATGCCCAAATGAAAATACTATATGATTTAATTCAGTGACCAAATATGTCCTGCAAAAATATAAACCATTTTTGGTAGATGCTTCCACCTCAAACCAGAAATGTTGAACATTTTTAGAGGACATTTTGAGTTCAATGAAAAAGGTTTTATTTTGACCCTAGTTGAATTCATTTGATGCTAGGGCTTAGTCAATCCCCATCTCAGGTTTAAATGAATTTTGAACATGATGTAACACTCTAATGCATGCACTAGGCATTGACAGAACTAGGGATGTGACAACTCACCCCCACTAAACAAGAATCTCGTCTCGAGATTCAAGCGTAGGGTAAGATGAAGGGGAAACGCAAACTAGTATAATCTTCACGATCCAGGTGGCACTTCAAATGAACGTTGATTCAATCACCATCATTGTCTTGATGTCTTGCTCTGAGAATTCTAGCTAATCATGACAAGAAGAGAAAAGGTAAACTCTAGAAGGATCGATCTTCTCGAAGGTCGAACAACTCACGAAATGAGACATAGAACCATCTCTCGGGTTGAGACACGAGATACACATCAAGAGGGGTGGAAGAAACGGATGACGAAGGTTCACTAGGTGGACAATAATTCCACACTTAAGAAGGTGGTAAACGATTGTTAACATAGCGAGGAGTTGAGTTGCCATGATACCATAACGATACACCTTAGGGAAGGTGACTCGTAGAGATATCCCCTTAAGTGGCAAAAAGAATTACTTTTGATTCAGAGATCATTGAAACTCTTTAAACCAGCCTAAGGCAATCACAAGCGATCATTTGGAGGGGGTCGGTAGAATGGCATACTCAAACTTGGATGATGTGGATTACCTTGTTGAAGACAACGCAATGGATGAATTTGCTTATCACCGGAAATGGATGAGACCCATGGTAGGATGGCACATTGGCGGTGCAAGCTGGGAACAAAATGCAAATGCTGGGAATAATTCTGGTAACTGGGGAAGAACCCAACCATAGAGAGTGAATTCACTGTTTGAGAAGGTCACAGCATTGCCGAGGGAACTGAGAGCATCCCAATTAGAGCCGATGATAACACGTAGCGCTTGTGCGTGCTCTCAAGAACTTGAGCATTTCCACAACCATCAAGGTTTTATCAACAACCGCGTCAAGGGTGCTGACAACACAACATACTACCATGGTGAATAGCGATGGACGAAGCAGATGTAATGGAGGATAACACTTTCTCAGATTTCACCTTAGCGAGCCAAGGAACAAAATCTGGATGATCGACCGAGAGACATTTAGCACTCCGCTTCTAATGTTCTCCTGGATGTGCTAGCGTAATTCACCCATAGATATGGTTTGATATCTAGAACATCAAGTAAAAGGTCGGACTTCGGGATCTCAAAAATCCATAGGGCAACTAAGGAGTAAATCCTACGAAATCCCTATGGGGAGGTGGCCAACTTCCTCAATCAAGATACTACATTAATAGGTCTTCCGGCTGGGTGTGTTGGCCACGACATTCACTTTACCGGTTATCGAGGGACCAATACTATAGTTCTTGGGAAATGTTCCAAACCATCATATCTGCCTGAGATTCAGATCTGGTTGGTGTCAGGATATTCCAGACTTATCGAGTCTAGGAAGAAAAATGAAAGTTTGCAACACAAATCGACGAGATGACGTTGCGAGATTCTCGGGGAGCGAACTACGATAGCAAGCTCCAAAACATGAGCTGGTTCTGCTACAAACATGTGAACACGCTGTCCTAGACAAACATTATCACATGATAGTCTTACAATAAAACACTACCGAGTTCTGGTTGGGAACCATAATCGAGGATATTGAAGTCTTGTGCATGACCTAGGATTAGCACCTCAACTCCTTTTCCTTGAACAAATCAATCAGTGGCTTGGTGTGCTAGGATATACATATAGAATGGAGGTTGCAAATCTCCAGACCACAGAATACTTCGCACGTATGCATGACTGACTTGGGATGATTCCAGAGGAAGCAAAACTAACTTTCTCAAATTCACGGCGGCAACTTTCACCAAATGCACGTGTATAAGAGGAAGTCACTCCTTTCATCAAACAAATACTTCATGAGCTAGCATGAAGAAAATGCTTTCAAAGTTTCCAACACTAGTTTAATGTTCAACAACATCATGGAGGAGATAAGGATGTTGTCAATGGGCTCAACAACAACTCATCGGAATTTCCATATCACTGGACTTCCACCATCGCGTGAACACGGTGATAGCATTGGTCAGACCCAAAAGATATAATGGTGTATGCTCGAGGGATCAACCACGAATAAGACAACATTACGAGCATCATTGGTACTGATTTGATTTGACGATAGCCCACACTCAAATCAAAGGATTGATAAGACAATAGGTCCAGCAACTGATCACAGGGACCAATCGATGAAGATATCATCTTTCTTCAACACACACTACACAAGATTATCCCTTTGGAACGAACTAAGTCAGGCAAGCTTTTATCTTCCAACTCTCCAAGTTGTTGTCTAGCTTAACCAACTAGCTCAGGGATATCTAACACCAATTCTTGGAGAAAGGGTGGTTTACAAGAAACCAACTTGATCACGAGCTCAACATAGCGGTCAGGTGACAACCTGGTAATACTTCCGAGAAGATCTTCGGAAAATCACGAACCACCGATATGTTACTAAGCTCGAGAACAATCTTGCTTTTCAGGGCAAGATGATATGATCAAATGAGCGAGGACTTGACAAAATCCTAACTCATCAATCAAAGAGTGCACCAGGAAATAAGAACTAGGTAGCACGATCGATCTTAGAATGGTGATTCAATAACCAACACACTAAGAATGAGGTTATCGTCCATTTAACTACCAAGCAATGGAGTTGCTAGCAGTATTGATTTCACACGCCATGATTCATTTGTCGGCATTCCGGTTACAATAACACGGAAACCAAGAAATTATCAATGATGATCAGAAGTATTACTGCGTCAAGAATTCATAAGATGGTGTGCAATTCCCATGATATTCCTGATATAAAGATGGTAATACTTCAAGGTAGAACAGACCAGAAGCTGGATTGGCATTTTGATCTGCGGAATACAATTGCTTTGACCCAATCCTAGATATGGATGAGATTCTGGAGTTTGTTTCTCCTATTCATTCTGAAATAGAATGGCTTGGCGGACCACAAGGGTAATAGGCATCGACGAACGAATGCACGCATACTCTTGACTATCAATTGATAGACGAGGGTCAGAAGACAACTAAAGAGGGACAACTCAAAGGAACATACGATTTTCTGAGTTGTGGATGCATGGTTTAGCATGTCGAACGAATTCCACATATTTCTTCCGGATAACCCATGCAGAAAGGTAGAACTGGCAGAGTCACAATGTAGAATCAAGAACCCATCGAGAGCACTCTGATTGTGATCTTTCGATCAGCGAGGAACATCTGCCATAAGCGGTTCATAGTATTTGGAAGAAAGGAATACCACGAACATCGAGGACTAATGCAAAGGTTACTAATAACCTAAAGGAACGCGCAAAACTATCAACATGAAGCAAGTAGGGTGAATCTCGGGTTCAAAACCCAGGGATAGAATACCTACTACTAAATGGCATCACGGGATGCTTTCGATAATGACGGCCAGAGTCATCACACTGGAACATAAATCATGGCCAGACTACTAGATGATCCCCTGAGACACCTAGGGTCATAATAGTAACTCCAACATATATGTCAAGGTAACAGAGTACCTCAACTCACTGATTAGTGTGGTTAATCTGGCCCAAAGGAACATTGAAACGGGAGGAAGGAATTTGCAAGTGCATCAGACTGTTTAGAGACCTGAGATGACTCGGACAGCGTAACGGCTGTAAATGCTCAAAAAAGATTTGAGACATTCACAAAAATGGTGGCATAACCACTCAAAAGCACAATATCAAGGTTCCGAGATCAACAATTAACATACGGAAGTAGTAGAAACTGAAACGAGGCTTAAGTCCAAAAATCTTATAAGTCTACGGATTAGTAACACGTGATCCTGATAGAAAGAAGAGATAGCCTAGTTCTTAATCCCCGTAGAAGAGAAGATGATGACTCAGATCAGAAGGCCATGAGGTGTAAGGAGTAAAAGAGCCTTACGTTCCATCCCACAATCAATTCCCTTATATAACTAAAGAATTTCTAGACTCAACTTCGACCAGTTTGGCTTGGTAATCCTACAGACAGTCAAGCTTTGATACCAACGCTGTCAGGACCCCGACTCAATGCCACATCGATCTAGCATGTAACACCTCATATCACTTTGCGGCCTCACGCACGATATTCCCACGGGTGTCGCCTTACCTTAGCCCGGGACTGTTTGCGCCTTTTGGCACACGTATATGACAGTGTCGCTAGCATCCATATGATAAGGAGCCCGGGCTGACATGGCTAGTCGTAAACCCAAAGTGGCACAGACTTACAGGGACAAGCATCCATGACCCAGCATCGAACGTGTTGGTCATCAGCGGGTGAATCCAGGCTGTAGCACTGGGCTAGCAGGACTCCGGTGAACCGGGCTGTAGCAGGCTAACAGGACTCCGGTATTCATCGCGTGACATTTCCCCGAAGGGACAGACACAGGAACAAAGAAGGACACATGCCGGCCAGCCTAAGTGTTCCGGAGCAGTAGCAAGCTACCATGGCTCGGTGGAAACACTAGGAGACATTTCCCGGTAAGAGAGGCTACTAAAGATAAACAACTAGATAGTCAGATCCCACACATACCAAGCATAGCAATAACATACACACAATATGCTCGATATGTGCAAATACAACATGGCATCACAACATGACTCTACAACTCACGTAGTTTATTCATTAGGCTCCGAGGAGCGAGATATTACAAACATGGGTCTCATGACCCAACAATCAGAGCATACAAGTCAAAGCACAAGCAGAAGCTATCATGTCTGAGTACAGACATCTATAAATGAAAAGGCTGAGAAGCCTGACTATCTACCAGATCCTGCCGGGGGCACAAGATCGTAGCTGAGGTAACAAGCTAAACGTCGAAGTCCACGCGAAACTACTAGTGAGACCGAAGTCTCTCTGCAAAAACATAAAATAGGCAAACGTGAGTACAAATGTACCCAGCAAGACTTACATCAGAGCTAACTACATATGCATCATTATCAACAAAGGGGATGGTGGAGTTTAACTTCAGCAAGCCAGCTTTGACTCAGTGGCTAACCTAAACTATGATTGCAAGTAACTCTTCAGGTGGCGCACATGAGTCCACATATTCACCATATCAATACACCACTATGGATCCGCTCCCGTCTCCCTACGAGAACGCCATCCATAGCACTCACGCTTATCTTGCGTATTTTAGAGTATCCACTTTCACTTGTCTATGAACTGATATAAGCAACCCAGAAGTCCTTTTCCGCGGACACGGCTATTCGAATAGATGATGTTAACCCTGCAGGGGTGTACTTCTTCACACACGCTCTCACCACTTACCGCCGTTTACACGACATGTACTCGGCAACCTTCAAGCGGAAGCCCAACGTGGGTGTCGGCCACGGCCTGCCTAAACACTCAAGTCTCTAGTCCAGGTTTATCGCCTATTCGGGTTCCATCCATGAGGAGATCCGGCCGGAGTTTCGCTCACAGCCCCAAACGATGTGAACAGGGTTCCGTGACACCAAACGGGCGCCCGGTTTACCCGGCCATGTGCCTACCGCATCACAGCCCACCCCTACGGTCAGCGCTGCGCACGGCCTCCAGCATACTACAAACACCAGAAACTACTTGCAACTCCTGGACAGAGGACAAGGGTGATCAAGAAGCCGAGAGGGTCCATTGGTTTCGGGCCCAATGCGTGGTAGTAGCTGAATCATGGATCACAAACACAGAACTCAGTTCCTGAGGACGGCTGCAATGAGACAACCCACCATGTACTCCTACATGGCCTCTCACCGCTACCTTTACCAAATCGTGTTCACACACTTAGCTCACACACAGTAGGACATGTTCACACACCTCTGATTCATCCCGGATGAATCAGACCTGACACAACTCTAAGCAGTAGCAGGCATGACAAACAAGCATGAATGAGTAGGCACAACAGGGCTCAAACAACTCCTACTCATGCTAGTGGGTTTCATCTATTTACTGTGGCAATGACAGGTCATGCAAAGGATAAAGGGGTTCAGCTACCGCAGCAAGTAACAGATGAATCGATGTTGTCCTAATGCAGTAAAAGAGAGCAGGAGCGAGAGAGTAGGATTGTATCGGAATGAACAAGGGGGTTTTGCTTGCCTGGCACTTCTGAAGATAACATTGAGTCTTCATCAGTGTCAACGATCACATCATCGGTATCACGTCTATCGAGAGGGGACAAATACCGGTAACACAGAAGGAAACATAATCAATGCAATGCACAATATGATGCATGATCATGACATGGCAAAATGAATGTGTTTTGGGCTAATGCAACTAGCCACAGATTAAATGAAGTTGGTTTGTGTCAGGTCCCCGACTCGATGTCACATCGATCTAGCTGGTAACACCTTATATCACTCTGCGGCCTCACGCACGGTATCCCCACGGGTGTCGTCTTACCTTTTCCCGGGACCGTTTGCGCCTTTTGGCTCACGTATATGATAGTGTCGCTAGCATCCATATGATAAAGAGCCCGGGCTGACATGACTAGTCGTAAACCCAAAGTGGCACAGACTTACAGGGACAGGCATCCATGACCCAGCTTCGAACGTGTCGGTCATCAGCAAGTGGGTCCGGGCTGTAGCACTGGGCTAGCAGGACTCCGGTAAACCGGGCTGTAGCGGGCTAACAGGACTCCGGTACTCAAAGCGTGACATTTCCCCGAAGGGACAGACACAGGAACGAAGAAGGACACATGCCGGCCAGCCTAAGTGTTCCAGAGCAGTAGCAAGCTACCATGGCTCAGCGGTAACACTAGGAGACATTTCCCGGTAAGAGAGGCTACTAAAGATAAACAACTAGATGGTCAGATCCCACACATACCAAGCATTTCAATAACATACACAATATGCTCGATATGTGCAATACAACATGGCATCACAAAATGACTCTACGACTCAAGTAGTTTATTCAATAGGCTCCGAGGAGCGAGACATTACAAACATGGGTCTCATGACCCAACAATCAGAGCATACAAGTCAAAGCACAAGCGGAAGCTATCATGTCTGAGTACAGACATCTATAAATGAAAAAGGCTGAGAAGCCTGACTATCTATCAGATCCTGCCGAGGGCACAAGATCGTAGCTGAGGTATCAAGCTAAACGTCGAAGTCCAAGCGGAACTACTAGTGAGACTGAAGTCTCTCTGCAAAACATAAAATAGGCAAACGTGAGTACAAATGTACCCAGCAAGACTTACATCAGAACTAACTACATATGCATCATTTTCAACAAGGGGATGGTGGGGTTTAACTGCAGCAAGCCAGCTTTGACTTGGTGGCTATCCTAAACTACGACTGCAAGCGACTCTTTTGAGGTGGCGCACACGAGTCCACATATTCACCATATCAATACACCACTATGGATCCGCTCCCGTCTCCCTACGAGAACGCCATCCATAGCACTCACGCTTATCTTGCGCATTTTAAAGTATCCACTTTCACTTGTCTATGAACTGATATAAGCAACCCAGAAGTCCTTTTCCGCGGACACGGCTATTCGAATAGATGATGTTAACCCTGCAGGGGTGTACTTCTTCACACACGCTCTCACCACTTACCGCCATTTACACGACATGTACTCGGCAACCTTCAAGCGGAAGCCCAACGTGGGTGTCGGCCACGGCCTGCCTAAACACTCAAGTCTCTAGTCCAGGTTTATCGCCTATTCGGGTTCCATCCATGAGGAGATCCGGCCGGAGTTTCGCTCACAGCCCCAAACGATGTGAACAGGGTTCCGTGACACCAAACGGGCGCCCGGTTTACCCGGCCACGTGCCTACCGCATCACAGCCCACCCCTACGGTCAGCGCTGCGCACGGCCTCCAGCATACTACAAACACCAGAAACTACTTGCAACTCCTGGACAGAGGACAAGGGTGATCAAGAAGCCGAGAGGGTCCATTGGTTTCGGGCCCAATGCGTGGTAGTAGCTAAATCATGGATCACAAACACAGAACTCAGTTCCTGAGGACGGCTGCAATGAGACAACCCACCATGTACTCCTACATGGCCTCTCACCGCTACCTTTACCAAATCGTGTTCACACACTTAGCTCACACACCGTAGGACATGTTCACACACCTCTGATTCATCCCGGATGAATCAGACCTGACTCGACTCTAAGCAGTAGCAGGCATGACAAACAAACATGAATGAGTAGGCACAGAAGGGCTCAAGCAACTCCTACTCATGCTAGTGGGTTTCATCTATTTACTGTGGCAATGACAGGTCATGCAAAGGATAAAGGGGTTCAGCTACCGCAGCAAGTAACAGTTGAATCGTTGTTGTCCTAATGTAGTAAAAGAGAGCAGGAGCAAGAGAGTAGGATTGTATCGGAAAGAACAAAGGGGTTTTGCTTGCCTGGCACTTCTGAAGATAACATTGAGTCTTCATCAGTGTCAACGATCACATCATCGGTATCACGTCTATCGAGAGGGGATAAATACCGGCAACACAGAAAGGAACACAATCAATGCGATGCACAATATGATGCATGATCATGACATGGCAAAATGAATGTGTTTTGGGCTAATGCAACTAGCAACAGATTAAATGAAGTTGGTTTGAATACAAGATTCAAATTCAAACTCCATATGTGATTATTCAAATGCCATTTAATTGATTTGTGCTAAACAGCACCTATAAGTTGTTCTAACATGCATGAAAATGGTACAGATGGATTCCTTGAATTTTTCTGATAATTTTTCATATATAATTTATTTAATTTGGAGTTACGGTTAATTTTCTATGAATTTTAGAAGTTTATACAATTTTCTGGATTTTCTGATTTATTTTAAAACCAGAAAATCATTTAATGCGTCAGCATGACATCACCTTGACGTCATCAGGTCAACGGGGCAGATTCAGGTCAAACCTGACCAGTGGGGTCCACTGGTCAGTGACACAACTAATTAACCAAGTTAGTTAGCCTTAAGTTAATTCTAACTAAACTGTTTGTGGGGCCAGGGCCCACTGGTCAGCGACTAATCAGCTAATTAACCTAGGTTAATTAGTGTTAAACTAATACTAACTAAAATGTCAGGGGGGGGGGTGGCCCACACGTCAGTGACACACGGGGAAGGTCAAACCTGGGTCAACTCGCCGGAGTTGACCCGCGACTCGTCGCCGGCGGAGCCAGAGACGGCGGAGGGGTGCGGGTTTCCTCCTCCGGCGACCAAATGGCCGGCGGAGAGCGTCTACGTGACGCGGGCGCTCGTCCGCGTCGAGTAGTGGCAGCGGCTGGGCCTAAGATGGCCGGAGTCGTCACCGGCGTCGAGCGTGGCGGTCGCCGGAGCTCGTGCGAGCTCGGGGTTGACGCTACGGTGGCCGGGGAGGCTCGTGCGGGGCACCTACGTGTTCCAGGCAGCGCGGGGAGAAAGCTGAGCACGACAGCCGGGCCACTAGGTGGCCGGAGGCACGTCGGCGGCGATCACAGACGGCGGCGGGTTTCGGTCATCAAGGGGGCGACGGCTACGGCAACCAAACGAAGAGGGAAAGAGGGGGAAACGGTGGCGGAGCTCACAGGGGTTGCGACGGTGGCCTCGGGGAGCTCGGGGAGGCGTCGGAGGCGGCGAATCGCCAGCGGTGAGTTTCGGTGGCTGGCGACGGAACGGCGATGGTGGCGGCGTTGCAGGGCTTCCGGAGGGCCGTGGGTCGGTGGAGAGGGAAGAGGGGGTCGAGGCGGAGCCTCTGGGCTAGTCGGGGGAGCGAGGGAGGCCCGGTGGCCGTGGTTATGGCGAGCGGCGGCGACGGG
>NC_041383.1:468925752-468926861 GCF_002162155.2 Triticum dicoccoides | reverse complement strand
AGTCTCTAGTCCAGGTTTATCGCCTATTCGGGTTCCATCCATGAGGAGATCCGGCCGGAGTTTCGCTCACAGCCCCAAACAATGTGAACAGGGTTCCGTGACACCAAACGGGCGCCCGGTTTACCCGGCCACGTGCCTACCGCATCACAGCCCACCCCTACGGTCAGCGCTGCGCACGGCCTCCAGCATACTACAAACACCAGAAACTACTTGCAACTCCTGGACAGAGGACAAGGGTGATCAAGAAGCCGAGAGGGTCCATTGGTTTCGGGCCCAATGCGTGGTAGTAGCTGAATCATGGATCACAAACACAGAACTCAGTTCCTGAGGACGGCTGCAATGAGACAACCCACCATGTACTCCTACATGGCCTCTCACCGCTACCTTTACCAAATCGTGTTCACACACTTAGCTCACACACCGTAGGACATGTTCACACACCTCTGATTCATCCCGGATGAATCAGACCTGACTCGACTCTAAGCAGTAGCAGGCATGACAAACAAACATGAATGAGTAGGCACAGAAGGGCTCAAGCAACTCCTACTCATGCTAGTGGGTTTCATCTATTTACTGTGGCAATGACAGGTCATGCAAAGGATAAAGGGGTTCAGCTACTGCAGCAAGTAACAGTTGAATCGTTGTTGTCCTAATGCAGTAAAAGAGAGCAGGAGCGAGAGAGTAGGATTGTATCGGAAAGAACAAAGGGGTTTTGCTTGCCTGGCACTTCTGAAGATAACATTGAGTCTTCATCAGTGTCAACGATCACATCATCGGTATCACGTCTATCGAGAGGGGATAAATACCGGCAACACAGAAAGGAACACAATCAATGCGATGCACAATATGATGCATGATCATGACATGGCAAAATGAATGTGTTTTGGGCTAATGCAACTAGCAACAGATTAAATGAAGTTGGTTTGAATACAAGATTCAAATTCAAACTCCATATGTGATTATTCAAATGCCATTTAATTGATTTGTGCTAAACAGCACCTATAAGTTGTTCTAACATGCATGAAAATGGTACAGATGGATTCCTTGAATTTTTCTGATAATTTTTCATATATAATTTATTTAATTTGGAGTTACGGTTGAATTTCTAT
>NC_041383.1:468917912-468925742 GCF_002162155.2 Triticum dicoccoides | reverse complement strand
TCTCTCTCTCTTTTTCTAATTATCTCAGTTTTCTATTATTCTGTAAATTTAGGGCTTTATTAAAAATACTCAGACACTTTCAAAAATCATGAAACTAAACATGGCTACTGTTTAGAATATATCCAACAGTAAACATTTTAGTTTATGATTATTTGAGCATTTGAAATATTTAATAGCATTTAAATGCCCAAATGAAAATACTATATGATTTAATTCAGTGACCAAATATGTCCTGCAAAAATATAAACCATTTTTGGTAGATGCTTCCACCTCAAACCAGAAATGTTGAACATTTTTAGAGGACATTTTGAGTTCAATGAAAAAGGTTTTATTTTGACCCTAGTTGAATTCATTTGATGCTAGGGCTTAGTCAATCCCCATCTCAGGTTTAAATGAATTTTGAACATGATGTAACACTCTAATGCATGCACTAGGCATTGACAGAACTAGGGATGTGACAACTCACCCCCACTAAACAAGAATCTCGTCTCGAGATTCAAGCGTAGGGTAAGATGAAGGGGAAACGCAAACTAGTATAATCTTCACGATCCAGGTGGCACTTCAAATGAACGTTGATTCAATCACCATCATTGTCTTGATGTCTTGCTCTGAGAATTCTAGCTAATCATGACAAGAAGAGAAAAGGTAAACTCTAGAAGGATCGATCTTCTCGAAGGTTGAACAACTCACGAAATGAGACATAGAACCATCTCTCGGGTTGAGACACGAGATACACATCAAGAGGGGTGGAAGAAACGGATGACGAAGGTTCACTAGGTGGACAATAATTCCACACTTAAGAAGGTGGTAAACGATTGTTAACGTAGCGAGGAGTTGAGTTGCCATGATACCATAACGATACACCTTAGGAAGGTGACTCGTAGAGATATCCCCTTAAGTGGCAAAAAGAATTACTTTTGATTCAGAGATCATTGAAACTCTTTAAACCAGCCTAAGGCAATCACAAGCGATCATTTGGAGGGGGTCGGTAGAATGGCATACTCAAACTTGGATGATGTGGATTACCTTGTTGAAGACAACGCAATGGATGAATTTGCTTATCACCGGAAATGGATGAGACCCATGGTAGGATGGCACATTGGCGGTGCAAGCTGGGAACAAAATGCAAATGCTGGGAATAATTCTGGTAACTGGGGAAGAACCCAACCATAGAGAGTGAATTCACTGTTTGAGAAGGTCACAGCATTGCCGAGGGAACTGAGAGCATCCCAATTAGAGCCGATGATAACACGTAGCGCTTGTGCGTGCTCTCAAGAACTTGAGCATTTCCACAACCATCAAGGTTTTATCAACAACCGCGTCAAGGGTGCTGACAACACAACATACTACCATGGTGAATAGCGATGGACGAAGCAGATGCAATGGAGGATAACACTTTCTCAGATTTCACCTTAGCGAGCCAAGGAACAAAATCTGGATGATCGACCGAGAGACATTTAGCACTCCGCTTCTAATGTTCTCCTGGATGTGCTAGCGTAATTCACCCATAGATATGGTTTGATATCTAGAACATCAAGTAAAAGGTCGGACTTCGGGATCTCAAAAATCCATAGGGCAACTAAGGAGTAAATCCTACGAAATCCCTATGGGGAGGTGGCCAACTTCCTCAATCAAGATACTACAATAATAGGTCTTCCGGCTAGGTGTGTTGGCCACGACATTCACTTTACCGGTTATCGAGGGACCAATACTATAGTTCTTGGGAAATGTTCCAAACCATCATATCTGCCTGAGATTCAGATCTGGTTGGTGTCAGGATATTCCAGACTTATCGAGTCTAGGAAGAAAAATGAAAGTTTGCAACACAAATCGACGAGATGACGTTGCGAGATTCTCGGGGAGCGAACTACGATAGCAAGCTCCAAAACATGAGCTGGTTCTGCTACAAACATGTGAACACGCTGTCCTAGACAAACATTATCACATGATAGTCTTACAATAAAACACTACCGAGTTCTAGTTGGGAACCATAATCGAGGATATTGAAGTCTTGTGCATGACCTAGGATTAGCACCTCAACTCCTTTTCCTTGAACAAATCAATCAGTGGCTTGGTGTGCTAGGATATACATATAGAATGGAGGTTGCAAATCTCCAGACCACAGAATACTTCGCACGTATGCATGACTGACTTGGGATGATTCCAGAGGAAGCAAAACTAACTTTCTCAAATTCACGGCGGCAACTTTCACCAAATGCACGTGTATAAGAGGAAGTCACTCCTTTCATCAAACAAATACTTCATGAGCTAGCATGAAGAAAATGCTTTCAAAGTTTCCAACACTAGTTTAATGTTCAACAACATCATGGAGGAGATAAGGATGTTGTCAATGGGCTCAACAACAACTCATCGGAATTTCCATATCACTGGACTTCCACCATCGCGTGAACACGGTGATAGCATTGGTCAGACCCAAAAGATATAATGGTGTATGCTCGAGGGATCAACCACGAATAAGACAACATTACGAGCATCATTGGTACTGATTTGATTTGACGATAGCCCACACTCAAATCAAAGGATTGATAAGACAATAGGTCCAGCAACTGATCACAGGGACCAATCGATGAAGATATCATCTTTCTTCAACACACACTACACAAGATTATCCCTTTGGAACGAACTAAGTCAGGCAAGCTTTTATCTTCCAACTCTCCAAGTTGTTGTCTAGCTTAACCAACTAGCTCAGGGATATCTAACACCAATTCTTGGAGAAAGGGTGGTTTACAAGAAACCAACTTGATCACGAGCTCAACATAGCGGTCAGGTGACAACCTGGTAATACTTCCGAGAAGATCTTCGGAAAATCACGAACCACCGATATGTTACTAAGCTCGAGAACAATCTTGCTTTTCAGGGCAAGATGATATGATCAAATGAGCGAGGACTTGACAAAATCCTAACTCATCAATCAAAGAGTGCACCAGGAAATAAGAACTAGGTAGCACGATCGATCTTAGAATGGTGATTCAATAACCAACACACTAAGAATGAGGTTATCGTCCATTTAACTACCAAGCAATGGAGTTGCTAGCAGTATTGATTTCACACGCCATGATTCATTTGTCGGCATTCCGGTTACAATAACACGGAAACCAAGAAATTATCAATGATGATCAGAAGTATTACTGCGTCAAGAATTCATAAGATGGTGTGCAATTCCCATGATATTCCTGATATAAAGATGGTAATACTTCAAGGTAGAACAGACCAGAAGCTGGATTGGCATTTTGATCTGCGGAATACAATTGCTTTGACCCAATCCTAGATATGGATGAGATTCTGGAGTTTGTTTCTCCTATTCATTCTGAAATAGAATGGCTTGGCGGACCACAAGGGTAATAGGCATCGACGAACGAATGCACGCATACTCTTGACTATCAATTGATAGACGAGGGTCAGAAGACAACTAAAGAGGGACAACTCAAAGGAACATACGATTTTCTGAGTTGTGGATGCATGGTTTAGCATGTCGAACGAATTCCACATATTTCTTCCGGATAACCCATGCAGAAAGGTAGAACTGGCAGAGTCACAATGTAGAATCAAGAACCCATCGAGAGCACTCTGATTGTGATCTTTCGATCAGCGAGGAACATCTGCCATAAGCGGTTCATAGTATTTGGAAGAAAGGAATACCACGAACATCGAGGACTAATGCAAAGGTTACTAATAACCTAAAGGAACGCGCAAAACTATCAACATGAAGCAAGTAGGGTGAATCTCGGGTTCAAAACCCAGGGATAGAATACCTACTACTAAATGGCATCACGGGATGCTTTCGATAATGACGGCCAGAGTCATCACACTGGAACATAAATCATGGCCAGACTACTAGATGATCCCCTGAGACACCTAGGGTCATAATAGTAACTCCAACATATATGTCAAGGTAACAGAGTACCTCAACTCACTGATTAGTGTGGTTAATCTGGCCCAAAGGAACATTGAAACGGGAGGAAGGAATTTGCAAGTGCATCAGACTGTTTAGAGACCTGAGATGACTCGGACAGCGTAACGGCTGTAAATGCTCAAAAAAGATTTGAGACATTCACAAAAATGGTGGCATAACCACTCAAAAGCACAATATCAAGGTTCCGAGATCAACAATTAACATACGGAAGTAGTAGAAACTGAAACGAGGCTTAAGTCCAACAATCTTATAAGTCTACGGATTAGTAACACGTGATCCTGATAGAAAGAAGAGATAGCCTAGTTCTTAATCCCCGTAGAAGAGAAGATGATGACTCAGATCAGAAGGCCATGAGGTGTAAGGAGTAAAAGAGCCTTACGTTCCATCCCACAATCAATTCCCTTATATAACTAAAGAATTTCTAGACTCAACTTCGACCAGTTTGGCTTGGTAATCCTACAGACAGTCAAGCTCTGATACCAACGCTGTCAGGACCCCGACTCAATGCCACATCGATCTAGCATGTAACACCTCATATCACTTTGCGGCCTCACGCACGGTATTCCCACAGGTGTCGCCTTACCTTAGCCCGGGACCGTTTGCGCCTTTTGGCACACGTATATGACAGTGTCGCTAGCATCCATATGATAAGGAGCCCGGGCTGACATGGCTAGTCGTAAACCGAAAGTGGCACAGACTTACAGGGACAGACATCCATGACCCAGCATCGAACGTGTCGGTCATCAGCGGGTGAATCCAGGCTGTAGCACTGGGCTAGCAGGACTCCGGTGAACCGGGCTGTAGCAGGCTAACAGGACTCCGGTATTCATCGCGTGACATTTCCCCGAAGGGACAGACACAGGAACGAAGAAGGACACATGCCGGCCAGCCTAAGTGTTCCGGAGCAGTAGCAAGCTACCATGGCTCGGTGGAAACACTAGGAGACATTTCCCGGTAAGAGAGGCTACTAAAGATAAACAACTAGATAGTCAGATCCCACACATACCAAGCATAGCAATAACATACACACAATATGCTCGATATGTGCAAATACAACATGGCATCACAACATGACTCTACAACTCACGTAGTTTATTCATTAGGCTCCGAGGAGCGAGATATTACAAACATGGGTCTCATGACCCAACAATCAGAGCATACAAGTCAAAGCACAAGCGGAAGCTATCATGTCTGAGTACAGACATCTATAAATGAAAAAGGCTGAGAAGCCTGACTATCTACCAGATCCTGCCGGGGGCACAAGATCGTAGCTGAGGTAACAAGCTAAACGTCGAAGTCCATGCGAAACTACTAGTGAGACCGAAGTCTCTCTGCAAAAACATAAAATAGGCAAACGTGAGTACAAATGTACCCAGCAAGACTTACATCAGAGCAACTACATATGCATCATTATCAACAAAGGGGATGGTGGAGTTTAACTGCAGCAAGCCAGCTTTGACTCAATGGCTAACCTAAACTATGATTGCAAGTAACTCTTCAGGTGGCGCACACGAGTCCACATATTCACCATATCAATACACCACTATGGATCCGCTCCCGTCTCCCTACGAGAACGCCATCCATAGCACTCACGCTTATCTTGCGTATTTTAGAGTATCCACTTTCACTTGTCTATGAACTGATATAAGCAACCCAGAAGTCCTTTTCCGCGGACACGGCTATTCGAATAGATGATGTTAACCCTGCAGGGGTGTACTTCTTCACACACGCTCTCACCACTTACCGCCGTTTACACGACATGTACTCGGCAACCTTCAAGCGGAAGCCCAACGTGGGTGTCGGCCACGGCCTGCCTAAACACTCAAGTCTCTAGTCCAGGTTTATCGCCTATTCGGGTTCCATCCATGAGGAGATCCGGCCGGAGTTTCGCTCACAGCCCCAAACGATGTGAACAGGGTTCCGTGACACCAAACGGGCGCCCGGTTTACCCGGCCACGTGCCTACCGCATCACAGCCCACCCCTACGGTCAGCGCTGCGCACGGCCTCCAGCATACTACAAACACCAGAAACTACTTGCAACTCCTGGACAGAGGACAAGGGTGATCAAGAAGCCGAGAGGGTCCATTGGTTTCGTGCCCAATGCGTGGTAGTAGCTGAATCATGGATCACAAACACAGAACTCAGTTCCCGAGGACGGCTGCAATGAGACAACCCACCATGTACTCCTACATGGCCTCTCACCGCTACCTTTACCAAATCGCGTTCACACACTTAGCTCACACACCGTAGGACATGTTCACACACCTCTGATTCATCCCGGATGAATCAGACCTGACTCGACTCTAAGCAGTAGCAGGCATGACAAACAAACATGAATGAGTAGGCACAGAAGGGCTCAAGCAACTCCTACTCATGCTAGTGGGTTTCATCTATTTACTGTGGCAATGACAGGTCATGCAAAGGATAAAGGGGTTCAGCTACCGCAGCAAGTAACAGTTGAATCATTGTTGTCCTAATGCAGTAAAAGAGAGCAGGAGCGAGAGAGTAGGATTGTATCGGAAAGAACAAAGGGGTTTTGCTTGCCTGGCACTTCTGAAGATAACATTGAGTCTTCATCAGTGTCAACGATCACATCATCGGTATCACGTCTATCGAGAGGGGATAAATACCGGCAACACAGAAAGGAACACAATCAATGCGATGCACAATATGATGCATGATCATGACATGGCAAAATGAATGTGTTTTGGGCTAATGCAACTAGCAACAGATTAAATGAAGTTGGTTTGAATACAAGATTCAAATTCAAACTCCATATGTGATTATTCAAATGCCATTTAATTGATTTGTGCTAAACAGCACCTATAAGTTGTTCTAACATGCATGAAAATGGTACAGATGGATTCCTTGAATTTTTCTGATAATTTTTCATATATAATTTATTTAATTTGGAGTTACGGTTAATTTTCTATGAATTTTAGAAGTTTATACAATTTTCTGGATTTTCTGATTTATTTTAAAACCAGAAAATCACTTAATGCGTCAGCATGACATCACCTTGACGTCATCAGGTCAACGGGGCAGATTCAGGTCAAACCTGACCAGTGGGGTCCACTGGTCAGTGACACAACTAATTAACCAAGTTAGTTAGCCTTAAGTTAATTCTAACTAAACTGTTTGTGGGGCCGGGGCCCACTGGTCAGCGACTAATCAGCTAACCAACCTAGGTTAATTAGTGTTAAACTAATACTAACTAAAATGTCAGGGGGGGGGTGGCCCACACATCAGTGACACACGGGGAAGGTCAAACCTGGGTCAACTCGCCGGAGTTGACCCGCGACTCGTCGCCGGCGGAGCCAGAGACGGCGGAGGGGTGCGGGTTTCCTCCTCCGGCGACCAAATGGCCGGCGGAGAGCGTCTACGTGACGCGGGCGCTCGTCCGCGTCGAGTAGTGGCAGCGGCTGGGCCTAAGATGGCCGGAGTCGTCACCGGCGTCGAGCGTGGCGGTCGCCGGAGCTCGGGCGAGCTCGGGGTTGACGCTACGGTGGCCGGGGAGGCTCGTGCGGGGCACCTACGTGTTCCAGGCAGCGCGGGGAGAAAGCTGAGCACGACAGCCGGGCCACTAGGTGGCCGGAGGCACGTCGGCGGCGATCACAGACGGCGGCGGGTTTCGGTCATCAAGGGGGCGACGGCTACGGCAACCAAACGAAGAGGGAAAGAGGGGGAAACGGTGGCGGAGCTCACAGGGGTTGCGACGGTGGCCTCGGGGAGCTCGGGGAGGCGTCGGAGGCGGCGAATCGCCAGCGGTGAGCTTCGGTGGCTGGCGACAGAACGGCGATGGTGGCGGCGTTGCAGGGCTTCCGGAGGGCCGTGGGTCGGTGGAGAGGGAAGAGGGGGTCGAGGCGGAGCCTCTGGGCTAGTCGGGGGAGCGAGG
>NC_041383.1:468877427-468917552 GCF_002162155.2 Triticum dicoccoides | reverse complement strand
GACGGGCTCCGCTCGGTGAGGAGAACAGAGGAGGGGGGGAGAGGGTTCCGGGGAGAGGATGAGGACGCGGGAGAGAGGGAGAAGGGAGAGGGGGTCGGGGACTGCATGGCATTTCGGGAGGGACCAGGGGAGGAGGAGGCAGCCAGGCAGGGAGGAGGTGGCCGGGGCGCGTGGCCGCGCGCGCCGGGCGCGTGCCCGTCCTCCTGGCAGAGGAGGAAGGCGACAGGGGAGGGAGGCGGCGGTGGGCTGGGCCAGCGGGAGGAGCTGGCCAGCTGGGTCGGCTACAGGTAAGTGGCCCAGGTACGGGTCTTTCTCTCTCTCTCTCTCTCTTTTTCTAATTATCTCAGTTTTCTATTATTCTGTAAATTTAGGGCTTTATTAAAAATACTCAGACACTTTCAAAAATCATGAAACTAAACATGGCTACTGTTTAGAATATATCCAACAGTAAACATTTTAGTATATGATTATTTGAGCATTTGAAATATTTAATGGCATTTAAATGCCCAAATGAAAATACTATATGATTTAATTCAGTGACCAAATATGTCCTGCAAAAATATAAACCATTTTTGGTAGATGCTTCCACCTCAAACCAGAAATGTTGAACATTTTTAGAGGACATTTTGAGTTCAATGAAAAAGGTTTTATTTTGACCCTAGTTGAATTCATTTGATGCTAGGGCTTAGTCAATCCCCATCTCAGGTTTAAATGAATTTTGAACATGATGTAACACTCTAATGCATGCACTAGGCATTGACAGAACTAGGGATGTGACAGCGGGCCGCAGCGGACGGGGGCTCCGACGGGACACGTGGCACGCACCGGTTGGACGGGGGCGGCGGCGCGGACATGTCCGGCGGGGTCCGGACGTGTCCGGCTGCGGGAAGAGGACGAAGCTAGGGTTTCATCCGGGAATTTCGGGGGAGGGGGCTATTATATAGTTTCTGGGAGCTAGGAGAGTCCAAATGAGGAGCGGTTTTCGGCCACGCGATCGTGATCGAAGGACCGAGAGCATGGAGGGGAGTTAGATGGGTTTTGGGCCACTTTGGAAGGGTGTTGGGCTGCAAAGAGAAGGGGCTTTTACGGTTACCCGGTTAACCGTTGGAGTACCAAACGAACTCCAAATGGCACGAAACTTGACAGTCGGTCTACCGGTGCTATACCAAGGCCGCTTGGCAAACCTCGGGCCATTCCGAGAAAGTTTAATACCCACTCACAATGAGAGACAAAAGGGGAACGCCGGAGGACATAGGAGCGCCGGATTGCAAAACGGACAACGGGGAAAATGCTCGGATGCATGAGACGAACACGTATGCAAAATAAAAGGCACATGATGACATGATAAAATGCAACACGCAAGCAAATGACATGGCAACGACGACGAATAACTGACGGACACCTGGCGCATCGAATCCGAGGCGTTGCACCCGGGACCCTCCCGGTCGTCCCGGTACGTTACCGATAAAACCCGAAACTTTTCCGGTGACCAAAACAGGACTTCCCATATATAAATCTTTACCTCCGGACCATTCCGGAACTCCTCGTGACGTCCGAGATCTCATCCGGGACTCCGAACAACATTCGGTAACCACATACAAACTTCCTTTATAACCCTTGCGTCATCGAACCTTAAGTGTGTAGACCCTACGGGTTCGGGAGACATGTAGACATGACCGAGACGTTCTCCGGTCAATAACCAACAGCGGGATCTGGATACCCATGTTGGCTCCCACATGTTTCACGATGATCTCATCGGATGAACCACGATGTCAAGGACTCAATCGATCCCGTATACAATTCCCTTTGTCTAACGGTATTGTACTTGCCCAAGATTCGATCGTCGGTATACCGATACCTTGTTCAATCTCGTTGCCGGCAAGTCTCTTTACTCGTTCCGTAACACATCATCCCGCGATCAACTCTTTGATCACATTGTGCACATTATGATGATGTCCTACCGAGTGGGCCCAGAGATACCTCTCCGTCACACGGAGTGACAAATCCCAGTCTCGATTCGTGCCAACCCAACATACACTTTCGGAGATACCTGTAGTGCACCTTTATAGACACCCAGTTACGTTGTGACGTTTGGTACACCCAAAGCATTCCTACGGTATCCGGGAGTTGCACAATCTCATGGTCTAAGGAAATGATACTTGACATTAGAAAAACTTTAGCATATGAACTACGATCTTTATGCTAGGCTTAGTATTGGGTCTTGTCCATCACATCATTCTCCAAATGATGTGATCCCGTTATCAACGACATCCAATGTCCATGGTCAGGAAACCGTAACCATCTGTTGATCAACGAGCTAGTCAACTAGAGGCTTACTAGGGACATGGTGTTGTTTATGTACCCACACATGTATCCGAGTTTCCTATCAATACAATTATAGCATGGGTAATAAACGATTATCATGAACACGGAAATATAATAATAATAATAACTAATTTATCATTGCCTCTAGGGCATATTTCCAACAGTCTCCCACTTGCACTAGAGTCAATAATCTAGTTCACAACGCCATGTGATTAAAACAGACAGGTCACATCGCCATGTGACCAACATCCAAAGAGTTTACTAGTGTCTAAACTAGTTCACATCACCATGTGATTAAGTCTCAATGTGTTCTGGGGTTTGATCATGTTTTGCTTGTGAGAGAGGTTTTAGTCAACAGGTCTGCAACATTCAGATCTGTATGTTCTTCGCAATTCTCTATGTCATATTGTAAATGCTGCTTCCGCGCTCCACTTGGAGCTATTCCAAATGGTTGCTCCACTATACGTATCCAGTTTGCTACTCAGAGTCATTCGGATAGGTGTTAAAGCTTGCATCGACGTAACCCTTTACGCCGAACTCTTTATCACCTCCATAATCGAGAAACCTGTCCTTATTTACTCCAAGGACAATTTTGACCGCTGTCCAATGATCCGTTCCTGGATCATTCTTGTACCCCTTGACTGACTCATGGCAAGGCACACTTCCGGTGCGGTACACAGCATAGCATACTATAGAGCCTACGTCTGAAGCGTAGGGGACGACCTTCGTCCTTTGTCTCTCTTCTGCCGTGGTCGAGCTTTAACTCTTAACTTCATACCTTACAACTCAGGCAAGAACTCCTTCTTTGACTGATCCATCTTGAACACCTTCAAGATCATGTCAAGGTATGTGCTCATTTGAAAGTATTATTAAGCATTTTGATCTATCTTATAGATCTTGATGCTTATTGTTCAAGTAGCCTAATCCAGGTTTTCCATTGAAAAACACTTTTCAAATAACCCTATATGCTTTCCAGAAATTCTACATCATTTCTGATCAATAACATATACTTATCAGAAATTCTATAGTGCTCCCACTCACTTCTTTGGAAATACAAGTTTCTCATAAACTTTTGTATAAACCCAAAATCTTTGATCATCTCATCAAAGCGTACATTCCAACTCCGAGATGCTTACTCCAGTCCTTAGAAGGATTGCTGGAGTTTTGCATATTCGTTAGCGTTCTTCAGGATTGACAAAACCTTCTGGTTGTATCACATACAACCTTTCCTCAAGGATATCATCGAGGAAACAATGTTTTGACATCCTACCTGCAAGATTTCATAAATAATGCAGTAACTGCTAATCCATTTCCAACAGACTCTTAGCATCGCTACGAGTGAGAAAGCCTCACCGTAGTCAACCCCTTGAACTTGTCGAAAAACATCTTAATGACAAGTCGAGCTTTCTTAATGGTGATTCTTACCATCATTGTCTGTCTTCCTTTTAAAATCCATCTGTACCCAACGGCCTTACGACCATCAAGTATTTCTTCCAAAGTCATGGATCCTTTCTCGGATTTTATGGCCTCGAGCCATTCGTTGGAATCCGGGCCCACCATCGCTTCTCCATAGCTCGTAGGTTCATTGTTGTCTAGCAACATGACCTTCAAGACAGGATTACGTACTAGTCTGAAGCAGTACACATCCTCGTCGACCTACGAGGTTTGGTAGTGACTTGATCCGAAGTTTCATGATCACTATCATTAGCTTCCGCTTCAATTGGTGTAGGTGCCACATGAACAACTTCCTGTGCCCTGCTACACACTGGTTGAAGTGACGGTTCAATAACCTCATCAAGTCTCCACCATCCTCCCACTCAATTCTTTCGAGAGAAACTTTTCCTCGAGAAAGGACCCGTTTCTAGAAACAATTACTTTTGCTTCCGGATCTGAGATAGGAGGTATACCCAACTGTTTTGGGTGTCCTATGAAGATGCATTTCTTTATCCGCTTTGGGTTCGAGCTCATCACGATGAAACTTTTCACATAAGCGTCGCAGCCCCAAACTTTTAAGAAACAACAACTTAGGTTTCTCCAAACCATAGTTCGGTGTCGTCTCAACGGAATTACGTGGTGCCTTATTAAAGTGAGTGCGCTTGTCTCTAATGCCTAACCCATGAACGATAGTGGTAATTCGATAAGAGATATCATGGTACGCACCATATCCAATAGGGTGCAACTATGATGTTCGGACACACCATCACACTATGGTGTTCCAGGCGGTATTAATTGTGAAACAATTTCCACAATGTCTTAATTGTGTGCCAAAGCTCGTAACTCAGATACTCATCTCTATGATCATATCATAGACATTTTATCCTCTTGTCACAATGACCTTCAACTTCACTCTGAAATTACTTGAACCCTTCAATAATTTAGACTTGTGTTTCATCAAGTAAATATACAGTATCTACTTAAATCATATGTGAAGTAAAACATAATGATATTCACTGCATGCCTCAGGACTCATTGGACTGCACACATCAAAGTGTGTTACTTCCAACAAGTTGCTATCTTGTTCCATCTTACTGAAACCGAGGCTTTTCAGTCATCTTGCCTATGTGGTATGATTTTCATATCTCAAGTGATTCAAAATCAAGTGAGTCCAAACGATCCATCTGCATGGAGTTTCTTCATGCGTATACACTAATAGATATGGTTTGCATGTCTCAAACTTTTCAAAAACGAGTGAGTCCAAAGATCCATCAACATGGAGCTTCATCATGCGTTTTACACCAATATGACTTACATGGCAGTGCCACAAGTAAGTGGTACTATCATTACTATCTTATATCCTTTTTGGCATGAAAATGTGTATCACTACGATCGAGATTCTATAAACCATTCCTTTTAGGTGCTAGACCATTGAAGGTATTATTCAAATAAACAGAGTAACCATTATTCTCCTTAAATGAATAACCGTATTGCGACAGACATAATCCAATCATGTCTATGCTCAACGCAAACACCAATAACAATTATTTAGGTTTAACACCAATCTCGATGGTAGAGGGAGCGTGCGATGCTTGATCACATCAACCTTGGAAACACTTCCAACACGTATCGCCAGCTCACCTTTAGCTAGTCTCCGTTTATTCCGTAGCTTTTATTTCGAGTTACTAACACTTAGCAACCGAACCGGTATCTAATACCCTGGTGCTACTAGGAGTACTAGTAAAGTACACATTAACATAATGTATATCCAATATACTTCTATTGACCTTGCCAACCTTCTTATCTACCAAGTATCTAGGGTAATTCTGCTCCAGTGGTTGTTCCCCTTATTACAGAAGCACTTAGTCTCGGGTTTGGGTTCAACCTTGGGTTTCTTCATTGGAGCAGCAACTGATTTGCCGTTTCATGAAGTGTCCCTTCTTGCCCTTGCCCTTCTTGAAACTAGTGGTTTCACCAACCATCAACAATTGATGCTCCTTCTTGATTTCTACTTTCGTGGTGTCAAACATCGTGAATACCTCAAGGATCATCTATCCCTGATATGTTATAGTTCATCACGAAGCTCTAGCAGCTTGGTGGCAATGACTTTGGAGAAAGATCACTATCTCATCTGGAAGATCAACTCCCACTTGATTCAAGTGATTGTTGCACTCAGACAATCTGAGCACAATCTCAACGATTGAGCTTTTCTCTGTTAGTTTGCGGGATAAGAAAATTGTTGGAGGTCTTGTACATCTTGACGTGGGCACGAGCCTGAAATCCCAATTTCAGCCCTCGAAACATCTCATATGTTCCGCGACGTTTCGAAAAATGTCTTTGGTGCCTCAACTCTAAACCGTTTAACTGAACTATCACGTAGTTATCAAAACGTGTATGTCCGATGTTCGCAACATCCACAGACGACGATTGGGGTTCAGCACACTAAGCGGTGCATTAAGGACATAAGCTTTCTACTGTCCGCATAATCGCTACTGTCAACTTTCAACTATATTTTCTCTAGGAACATATCTAAACAGTGGAACTAAAGCGCGATCTTACGACATAATTTGCAAAGATCTTTTGACTATGTTCAGGATAATTAAGTTCATCTCATGAACTCCCACTCATATAGACATCCCTCTAGTCATCTAAGTGATTACATGATCTGAGTCAACTAGGCCGTGTCCGATCATCACGTGAGACGGACTAGTCAACATCGGTGAACATCTTCATGTTGATCGTATCTACTATATGACTCATGCTTGACCTTTCGGTCTCTTGTGTTCCGAGGCCATGTCTGTACATGCTAGGCTCGTCAAGTTAACCTAAGTGTTTCGCGTGTGTAAATCTGGCTTACACCCGTTGTATGTGAACGTAAGAATCTATCACACCCGATCATCACGTGGTGCTTCAAAACGACGAACTTTTGCAACAGTGCACAGTTAGGGGAAACACTTTCTTGAAATTTTAATAAGGGATCATCTTATTTACTACCGTCGTTCTAAGCAAACAAGATGCATAACATGATAAACATCACATGCAATCAAATAGTGACATGATATGGCCAATATCATTTTGCTCCTTTTGATCTCCATCTTCGGGGCTCCATGATCATCATCGTCACCGGCATGACACCATGATCTCCATCATCATGATCTCCATCATCGTGTCTTCATGAAGTTGTCTCGCCAACTATTACTTCTACTACTATGGCTACCGGTTAGCAATAAAGTAAAGTAATTACATGGCGTTGTTCAATGACACGCTGGTCATACAATAAATTAAGACAACTCCTATGGCTCCTGCCGGTTGTCATACTCATCGACATGCAAGTCGTGATTCCTATTACAAGAACATGATCAATCTCATACATCACATATCATTCATCACATTCTTCTTGGCCATATCACATCACATAGCATACCCTGCAAAAACAAGTTAGACGTCCTCTAATTGTTGTTTGCATGTTTTACGTGGCTGCTATGGGTTTCTAGCAAGAACGTTTCTTACCTACGCAAAACCACAACGTGATATGCCAATTGCTATTTACCCTTCATAAGGACCCTTTTCATCGAATCCGTTCCGACTAAAGTGGGAGAGAGTGGCACCCGCTAGCCACCTTATGCACCAAGTGCATGTTAGTCGGTGGAACCTGTCTCACGTAAGAGTACGTGTAAGGTCGGTCCGGGCCGCTTCATCCCACAATACCGTCGAAACAAAATTGGACTAGTAACGGTAAGCATATTGTACAGAATCAACGCCCACAACTACTTTGTGTTCTACTCGTGCAAAGAATCTACGCAATAGACCTAGCTCTGATACCACTGTAGGGGAACATAGCAGAAATTCAAAATTTTCCTACGTGTCACCAAGATCTATCTATGGAGAAACCAGCAACGAGGGGAAGGAGAGTGCATCTACATACCCTTGTAGATCGCTAAGCGGAAGCGTTCAAGAGAACGGGGTTGAAGGAGTCGTACTCGTCGTGATCCAAATCACCGGAGATCCTAGTGCCGAACGGACGGCACCTCCGCGTTCAACACACGTACAGCCCGGTGACGTCTCCCATGCCTTGATCCAGCAAGGTGAGAGGGAGAGGTTGAGGAAGACTCCATCCAGCAGCAGCACAACGGCGTGGTGGTGATGGAGGAGCGTGGTAGTCCAGCAGGGCTTCGCCAAGCACCGCAAGATATGAGGAGAAATAGAGGTAGGGCTGCGCCAACAGGAGAAGAAACTCATGTCTTGGGCTGCTCCTATGCCTCCACTATATATAGGGGGAGAGGGGGCTGCGCCCCCACCTAGGTTTCCACCCCTAGGGGGCAGCGGCCAGCCCTAGATCCCATCTAGGGGGGCGGCCAAGGGGTGGAGAGGGGGAAACTTGCCCCCCAAGCAAGGTGGGGTGCCCCCTCCCCAAACCCTAGGCACCTTGGGCCCTTGTGGGGGGGGGGGCGCACCAGCCCACCTGGGGCTGGTCCCCTCCCACACTTGGCCCATGCAGCCCTTCGAGGCCGGTGGCCCCACTTGGTGGACCCCCGGGACCCTCCCGGTGGTCCCGGTACGTTACCGATAAAACCTGAAACTTTTCCGGTGACCAAAACAGGACTTTCCATATATAAATCTTTACCTCCGGACCATTCCGGAACTCCTCGTGACGTCCGGGATCTCATCCGGGACTCCGAACAACATTTGTTAACCACATACAAACTTCCTTTATAACCCTAGCGTCATCGAACCTTAAGTGTGTAGACCCTACGGGTTCGGGAGACATGTAGACATGACCGAGACGTTCTCCGGTCAATAACCAATAGCGGGATCTGGATACCCATGTTGGCTCCCACATGTTTCACGATGATCTCATCGGATGAACCACGATGTCAAGGACTCAATCGATCCCGTATACAATTCCCTTTGTCTAACGGTATTGTACTTGCCCGAGATTCGATCGTCGGTATACCGATACCTTGTTCAACCTCGTTACCGGCAAGTCTCTTTACTTGTTCCGTAACACATCATCCCGCGATCAACTCTTTGATCACATTGTGCACATTATGATGATGTCCTACCGAGTGGGCCCAGAGATACCTCTCCGTCACACGGAGTGACAAATCCCAGTCTCCATTCGTGCCAACCCAACAGACACTTTCGGAGATACCTGTAGTGCACCTTTATAGCCACCCAATTATGTTGTGACGTTTGGTACACCCAAAGCATTCCTACGGTATCCAGGAGTTGCACAATCTCATGGTCTAAGGAAATGATACTTGACATTAGAAAAGCTTTAGCATATGAACTACGTGAAGGAAATATACCCTAGAGGCAATAATAAAGTTATTATTTATTTCCTTATTTCATGATAAATGTTTATTATTCATGCTAGAATTGTATTAACCGGAAACATAATACATGTGTGAATACATAGACAAACATAGTGTCACTAGTATGCCTCTACTTGACTAGCTCGTGAATCAAAGATGGTTAAGTTTCCTAGCCATGGACAAAAGAGTTGTCATTTGATTAACGGGATCACATCATTAGGAGAATGATGTGATTGACTTGACCTAGTCCGTTAGTTTAGCACTTGATCGTTTAGTATATTGCTATTGCTTTCTTCATGACTTATACATGTTCCTGTAACTATGAGATTATGCAACTCCCGTTTACCGGAGGAACACTTTGGGTGCTACCAAATGTCACAACGTAACTGGGTGATTATAAAGGAGTACTACAGGTGTCTCCGAAGGTACATGTTGAGTTGGCGTATTTCGAGATTAGGTTTTGTCACTCCGATTGTCGGAGAGGTATCTCTGGGCCCTCTCGGTAATGCACATCACTATAAGCTTTGCAAGCAATGTGACCAATGAGTTGGTTACGGGATGATGCATTACATAACGAGTAAAGAGACTTACCGGTAACGAGATTGAACTAGGTATTGGATACCGACGATCAAATCTCGGGCAAGTAACATACCGATGACAAAGGGAACAAAGTATGTTGTTATGCGGTTTGACCGATAAAGATCTTCGTAGAATATGTAGGAGCCAATATGGGCATCCAAGTTCTGCTATTGGTTATTGACCAAGAATAGTTCTAGGTCATGTCTACATAGTTGTCGAACCCGTAGGGTTCGCACGCTTAAGGTTTCGATGACAGTTATATTATGAGTTTATGAGTTTTGATGTACCGAAGGAGTTCGGAGTCCCGGATGAGATCGGGGACATAACGAGGAGTCTCGAAATGGTCGAGACGTAAAGATCGATATATTGGACGACTATATTCGGAGTTCGGAAAGGTTCCGAGTGATTCGGGTATTTATCGGAGTACGGGAGAGTTACGGGAATTCGCCGGGGAGAAGTATTGGGCCTTATTGGGCCATACGGGAAAGAGAAAGGGGCTGCCTAGGGCAGGCCGCGCGCCCCCCCAAGGCCTAGTCCGAATTGGACTAAGGGGAGGGGCCGCACCCCCTCCTTCCTTCCCTTCTCTCTTCCCCTTCCTTCTCTCCTACTCCTACTAGGAAAGGAGGAGTCCTACTCCCGATGGGAGTAGGACTCCCCCCTTGGGCGCGCCTCCTCCTCCTTGGTCGGCCCTCCCCTAGCTCCTTTATATACAGGGGCAGGGGGGCACCCCATGACAGACAAGTTGATCTACGGATCGTTCCTTAGCCGTGTGCGGTGCCCCCCTCCACCATATTCCACCTCGGTCATATCGTCGCGGAGTTTAGGCGAAGCCCTGCGCTGGTAGAGCAGCATCATCGTCACCACGCCGTCGTGCTGACGGAACTCATCCCTGAAGCTTTGCTGGATCGGAGCCCAGGGATCGTCATCGAGCTGAACGTGTGCTGAACTCGGAGGTGCCGTACGTTCGGTACTTGGATCGGTCGGATCGTGAAGACGTGCGACTACATCAACCGCATTGTCATAACGCTTCCGCTTACGGTCTACGAGGGTACGTGGACAACACTCTCCCCTCTCGTTGCTATGCCATCACCATGATCTTGCGTGTACGTAGGAATTTTTTTGAAATTACTACGTTCCCCAACACTACGATCTTTGTGCTAGGCTTAGGATTGGGTCTTGTCCATCACATCATTCTCCAAATGATGTGATCCCGTTATCAACGACATCCAATGTCCATGGTCAGGAAACCGTAACCATCTGTTGATCAACGAGCTAGTCAACTAGAGGCTTACTAGGGACATGGTGTTGTTTATGTACCCACACATGTATCTGAGTTTCCTATCAATACAATTATAGCATGGGTAATAAACGATTATCATGAACACGGAAATATAATAATAATAACTAATTTATCATTGCCTCTAGGGCATATTTCCAACAGACGGTGCTTTGGAGATGGAGATCAAAGGCACAAGATGATGATGGCCATATCATATCACTTATAATGATTGCATGTAATGTTTATCTTTTATGCATCTTATTTTGCTTTGATTGACGGTAGCATTATAAGATGATCTCTCACTAAATTTCAAGGTATAAGTGTTCTCCCTGAGTATGCACCGTTGCCAAAGTTCGTCGTGCTGAGACACCACATGATGATCGGGTGTGATAAGCTCTACGTTCACATACAACGGGTGAAAGCCAGTTTTGCACACGCAGAAATACTCGGGTTAAACTTGACGAGCCTAGCATATGTAGATATGGCCTCGGAATACTGAGACCGAAAGGTCGAGCGTGAATCATAAAGTAGATATGATCAACGTAGTGATGTTCACCATTGAAAACTACTCCATTTAACGTGATGATCGGACATGGTTTAGTTGATTTGGATCACGTGATCACTTAGATGATTAGAGGGCTGTCTATCTAAGAGGGAGTTCTTAAGTAATATGATTAATTGAACTTTAATTTATCATGAACTTAGTCCTGATAGTATTTTGCAAATTATGTTGTAGATCAATAGCTCGCGTTGTTGCTTCCCTATGTTTTATATGTGTTCCTAGCGAAAACTAAGTTGAAAGATGATAGTAGCAATGATATGGACTGGGTCCGTGATTTGAGGTTTATCCTCATTGCTACACAGAAGAATTATGTCCTTGATGCACCGCTAGGTGACAAACCTATTGCAAGAGCAGATGCAGACGCTATGAATATTTGGCTAGCTCAATATGATGACTACTTGATAGTTTAGTGCACCATGCTTAACGACTTAGAATCGGGACTTCAAAGATGTTTTGAACGTCATGGACCATATGAGATGTTCCAGGAGTTGAAGTTAATATTTCAAGCAAATACCCGAGTTGAGAGATATGAAGTCTCAAACAAGTTCTATAGCTAAAAGATGGAGGAGAATAGCTCAAGCAGTGAGCATGTGCTCAGATTTTCCGGGTACTACAATCGCTTGAATCAAGTGGGAGTTAATCTTCCAGATAAGATAGTGATTGACAGAGTTCTCTAGTCACCATCACCAAGTTACCGGAACTTCATGATGAACTATAGTATGCAAGGGATGACGAAAACGATTCCCGAGCTCTTCGTGATGCTGAAATCAACGAAGGTAGAAATCAAGAAAGAGCATCAAGTGTTGATGATTGACAAGACCACTAGTTTCAAGAAAAGGGCAAAGGGAAAGAAAGGGAACTTTAAGTAGAATGGCAAGCAAGTTGTCACTCCCGCGAAGAAGCCCAAAGCTGGACCAAAGCTTGAAACTGAGTGCTTCTACTGCAAAGGAAATGGTCATTGGAAGTGGAAATGCCCTGAATATTTGGTAGATAAGAAGGATGGCAAAGTGAACAAGGGTATATTTGATATACAGGTTATTGATGTGTACCTTACTAGTGTTTATATTAACCCCTGAGTATTTGATACTTGTTCGGTTGCTAAGATTAGTAACTCGAAACAGGAGTTACAGAATAAACAGAGACTAGTTGAGGGTGAAGTGATGATGTGTGTTGGAAGTGGTTCCAAGATTGATATGATCATCATCGCACACTCCCTATATTTTCGAGATTAGTGTTGAACCTAAATAAATGTTATTTGGTGTTTGCGTTGAGCATAAATATGATTAGATCATGTTTATTGCGATACGATTATTCATCTAAGACAGAGAATACATTGTTATTCTATTTACATGAATAAAACCTTCTATGGTCATACACCTTTATTGAATCTTGATCATGGTGATACACATATTCATAATATTGATGCCAAAAGATGCAAAGTTGATAATGATAGTGCAACATATTTGTGGCACTGCCGTTTGGGTCATATCGGTGTAAAGCGCATGAAGAAACTCCATAAAGATGGACTTTTGGAATCACTTGATTATGAATCATTTGATGCTTGCGAACCGTGCCTTTTGGGTAAGATGACTAAAACTCCGTTCTCCGGAACAATGGAACGAGCTACTGACTTGTTGGAAATAATACATACTGATGTATGCGGTCCAATGAGTGTTGATGCTCGTGGCAGGTATCGTTATTTTTCTGACCTTCACATATGATTTGAGCTGATATGATTATGTCTACTTAATGAAGCATAAGTCTGAAACATTTGAATAGTTCAAAGAATTTCAGAGTGAAGTGGAGAATCATCGTAACAAGAAAATAAAGTTTCTACAATCTGATCTTAGAGGAGAATATTTGAGTTACAAGTTTGGCCTTCATTTAAAAACAATGTGGAATAGTTTCACAGCTCACGCCACATGGAACACCACAGCGTAATGGTGTGTCCGAACGTCGTAACCGCACTTTATTGGATATGGTGCGATCTATGATGTATCTTACCGATTTACCACTATCGTTTTGGGGTTATGCATTAGAGACAGCTGCATTCACTTTGAATAGGGCACCATCAAAATCCGTTGAGATGACGCCTTATGAACTGTGGTTTGGCAAGAAACCAAAGTTGTCGTTTTTTAAAGTTGGGGCTGTGATGCTTATGTGAAAAAGTTTGAACCTGATAAGCTCGAACCCAAATCGGAGAAGTGCGTCTTCATAGAATACCCAAAGGAAACTGTTGGGTACACCTTCTATCATAGATCCGAAGGAAAGATATTCATTGCTAAGATGGATCCTTTCTAGAGAAAGACTTTCTCTCGAAAAAGTGAGTGGGAGGAAAGTAGATCTTGATAAGATAATTGTACCTTCTCCCGAATTGGAAAGTAGTTCATCATAGAAATCAGTTCCAGCGATTCCTACACCAATTAGTGAGGAAGCTAATGATGATGATCATGAAACTTCAGATTAAGTTACTACAGAACCTCGTAGGTCTTCCAAAGTACAGTCCGCACCAGAGTCGTACGGTAATCCTGTTCTGGAAGTCATGTTACTAGACCATGATGAACCTACGAACTATGAGGAAGCGATGATGAGCCTAGATTCCGCGAAATGGCTTGAGGCCATGAAATCTGAGATGGGATCCATGTGTGAGAACAAAGTGTGGACTTTGGTGGAGTTGCCTGATGATCGGCAAGCCATATTGTATAGATGGATCTTCAAGAGGAAGACAGACAATGATAGTAGTGTTACTATCTACAAAGCTCGACTTGTCGCAAAAAGTTTTTCGACAAGTTCAAGGTATTGAATACGATGAGATTTTCTCACTCGTATCGATGCTTAAGTCTGTCCGAATCATGTTAGCAATTGCCACATTTTATGAAATTTGGCAAATGGATGTCAAAACTGCATTCCTTAATGGATTTATTAAAGAAGAGTTGTATATGATGCAACCAGAAGGTTTTGTCAATCCTAAAGGTGCTAACAAAGTGTGCAAGCTCCAGTGATCCATCCATGAACTGGTGCAAGCATCTCGGAGTTGGAATATACGCTTTGATGAGTTGATCAAAGCATATAGTTTTATACAGACTTGCAGTGAAGCCTGTATTTACAGGAAAGTGAGTGGGAGCACTACATCCTTTCTGGTAAGTATATGTGAATGACATATTGTTGATCAAAAATAATGTAGAATTTTCTAGAAAGCATAAAGGAGTGTTTAAAAGGAGTTTTTCAAAGAAAGACCTCGGTAAAGCTGCTTACACATTGAGCATCAAGATCTATAGAGATAGATCAAGACGCTTGATAAGATTTTTCAATGAGTACATACCTTGATAAGATTTTGAAGTAGTTCAAAATGGAACAGTCAAAGAAGGAGTTCTTTCCTGTTTTGCAAGGTGTGAAGTTGAGTAAGACTCAAAGCCCAACCACGGCAGAAAATAGAAAGAGAATGAAAGTCATTCCCTATGCCATAGTCATAGGTTCTATAAAGTATGCTATGCTATGTACCAGACCTATTGTATAAAGTTCATCGTAAAGAGTTACATCGATGCAAGCTTTTACACCAATTCAGATGACTCTAAGTCTCAATCTGGATACATATTGAAAGTGGGAGAAATTATCTAGAGTAGCTCCGTGCAGAGCATTGTAGACATAGAATATTTGCAAAATACATACGGCTCTAAATGTGACAGACCCGTTGACTAAACTTCTCTCATGAGCAAAACATGATCACACCTTAGTACTCTTTGGGTGTTAATCACATATCAATATGAACTAAATTATTGACTCTAGTAAACCCTTTGGGCGTTGGTCACATGACGATGTGAACTATGGGTGTTAATCACATGCAGATGTGAATATTAGTGTTAAATCACATGGTGATGTGAACTAGATTATTGACTCTAATGCAAGTGGGAGACTGAAGGAAATATGCCCTAGAGGCAATAATAAATTTATTATTTATTTCCTTATTTCATGATAAATTTTTATTATTCATGATAGAATTGTATTAACCGGAAACATAATACATGTGTGAATACATAGACAAACACAGTGTCACTAGTATGCCTCTACTTGACTAGCTCGTTAATAAAAGATGGTTAAGTTTTCTAACCATAGACATGAGTTTTCATTTGATTAACGGGATCACATCATTAGGAGAATGATGTGATTGACTTGACCCATTCCGTTAGCTTAGCACTTGATCGTTTAGTATGTTGCTATTGCTTTCTTCATGGCTTATACATGTTCCTATGACTATGAGATTATGCAACTCCCATTTACCGGAGGAACACTTTGTGTGCTACCGAACGTCACAATATAACTGGGTGATTATAAAGGTCCTCTATAGGTATCTCCGAAGGTACTTGTTGAGTTGGCGTATTTCGAGATTAGGATTTGTCACTCCAATTGTCGGAGAGGTATCTCTGGGCCCTCTTGGTAATGCACATCACTATAAGCCTTGCAAGCAATGTGACTAATGAGTTAGTTGTGGGATGATGCATTACATAACGAGTAAAGAGACTTGCCAGTAACGAGATTGAACTAGGTATTGAGATACCGACGATCGAATCTCGGGCAAGTAACATACCGATGACAAAGGGAACAACGTATGTTGTTATGCGGTTTGACCGATAAATATCTTCGTAGAATATATGGGAGCCAATATGAGCATCCAGGTTCCGCTATTGGTTATTGACCGGAGATGTGTCTCGGTCATGTCTACATAGTTCTCGAACCCGTAGGGTCCACACGCTTAACGTTCGATGACGATTTATATTATGAGTTATGTGTTTTGATGTACCGAAGGTAGTTCGGAGTCCCGGATGAGATCGGGGACATGATGAGGAGTCTCGAAATGGTCGAGACGTAAAGATTGATATATTGGACAACTATATTCGAACATCGGAAAGGTTCCGAGTGATTCAGGTATTTATCAGAGTACCGGAGAGTTATGGGAATTCGCCCGGGAGTATATGGGCCTTATTGGGCTTTAGGGGAAAGAGAGAGGGGAGGCTGCGCGCCCCCCAAGGCCTAGTCCGAATTGGACTAGGGGGAGGGGCTGCACCCCCTCCTTCCTTCTCTTCTCTTTTCCCTTTCCTTGACTCCTACGCCTACTACTTGGAAGGGTGGGAATCCTACTCCCAGTGGGAGTAGGACTCCTCCAGGGCGCGCCATAGGAGGGCCGGCCCTCCCCCCTCTTCTACTCCTTTATATACGGGGGCAGGGGGCACCTCTAGACACACAAGTTGATCTGTTGATCTCTCCCAGCCGTGTGTTGTGCCCCCCTCTACCATATTCCACATCGGTCATATCATAGCGGTGCTTAGGAGAAGGCCTACATCAGTAGCAACATCATCACCATCATCACGCCGTCGTGCTGACGGAACTCTCCCGTGAAGCTCTGTTGGATCGGAGTTCGTGGGACGTCATTGAGCTAAACGTGTGCTGAACTCGGAGGTGCCGTACGTTTGGTACTTGGATCGGCCGGATCATGAAGACGTACGACTACATCAACCGCGTTGTGCTAACGCTTCCGCTTACGGTCTACGAGGGTACGTGGACGATACTCTCCCCTCTCGTTGCTATGCATCATCATGATCTTGCATGTGCATAGGATTTTTTTTTGAAATTACTACGTTCCCCAACACATGAGACATTGCATGGCATGATGTCTCAAAAGGATGTGAGGGACGAGAAGAAGCGGCAAAGCAAGGACGAGCAAATGAAGCAATACCTAGAGCTTCAAAGGAAGAAGCTTGAGATGGAGGAGGCGGCCAAGAGATGGAAGATCGACATGGAGGAGGCGGCCCGGCAAACGCAGCTCGACATCAAGGCCGCAAAGTCCAGGCCATGCAGAGGCAGCTCGACATCGAGGCCACCAATGCAGCGACCAAAGCGAAGGAGGTGGCCCTTCCGATCATGAGCGTGTACTTGACCAAGATGAGCGAGAAGACGAGGAGCTGGTTCGAGGCCAGGCAGAAGGAGATGTTCGACGCCGACAGCCTGAACTAGGTCGTCCGATCGGCCGTGGCCCTTCTTTTTGGAGGCTTGCATGGGTGCCACCCGCTGGGCCGCTGGCTGTGTGCCGGCGAGAAACTGATTCATTTTGGAGACTGGCTGTGTTGCCGGCCGCTGGTTGTGTTGCCGGTGAACAAAACTATTCATTTTGGAGGCTGGCTGTGTTGCCGGCGAGGACGTGTAGGCCGCTGGCTTTGTTGCCGGCGTGAACTAGGGCCGCTGGCGTGAACTAGGCCGCTGGTATTTGAAACATTGTTGTTTGAAAATGGAGGCGAACATGATGGGGCCAAAGTATGCGGCCGCGCGCTGGGCGCACGGCCACCGCATGCCAGGACAGGCTCGGACACGACCCCATCGCCCTACCCAAAGGACAGAATCTGGGAAAAACCAACGTCTATTTGGGGTTGCGTGGTGGAGTTGGCCTTACGCCGCGACCGACGACTCCGCCATCTGGACACTCCGCAATGTTAGAGCATCTACAACCGGACTTATCAAATCCAATCCCTCAAATCCATGGATGCGTCCAACATCAAAAAATGCATTCCACATCTAGATATCTCAAATCTATATTATTACATGCAATGTAGAAATCTTAAATCAGAGCTCGTCCGGTCGCCGTGGCCATGTCTGGCGGCCGGCTGCGCTCTCCAGAGTGTTCGTCCGGTTGCCCGGAAGGTAGAGTAAGGCATGGGACACGAGCCGACTCACGGGACTCAAGGCACCGCCGTTTCCCGTGCCCTACTCTTCCTCGTCGGAGCCCGGAACCCGTTGGGTGCCGGTAGACGTTAGATAGATGATGGATCTGTCCTGGGACGAGCCGCCGACGTCCACCACGATGCTGTTGCAGTGCCACTGCTGCACTATATGGGGCGCCGGAGAATGTGACTCCGCCTCACCAACATCCACCGCCGTGATGGCTGTCATTGCCTCACGCGCTCGCTGCCTCGCACGACGGGAACGTCGTGCCATGTCCTTGCCGGGCGAGGCCCATGGCGCGTCCCAATGCTCGGCGCGCCAACGGAGGGTTTGGCAAGTCCGCCACCGCGTTCGGACGCCAGACAGACCACAACGCTTCCTGTGAGGCATCGACGGTTGTCCTAGCACCGGATTCATGCGCCATGGATTCCCGGCGGAAGGAGTCCGAGCGCTGCCGTGCACGAGCCTCCTCCCGGGTGCGGCGAAGCGCAAGCCGGACGACCATCTCCTCCTCAGGGTCGACATATCTGGAGGTGAAGGACTCGGATTCGCTGCCCGCCATGCCTGAGACAGTCGGAAGGCGTCAGAGGTGAGTTTGGGTGGCGGAGGGGAGTGGAGTGAAGTGACTACGGTTTGGTCTGGCAAGCGGATGGGGAGGAATATATGTGGGGTTGGGAGGGCCGGGTCTGTTGTGGTGGGCGTGCCTGTGTGCCCCCATATCCGCCCCATATTTTGGCTGGATATGAGGGGTGCTGGTTAGCCTGGACATTTGAGGGTCATTTGAGGCACACGTCTGGGTCAAATTTTGTGACCGGACAGTGACCGGGCGGCCCGTCCGGGCGTATGAGGCGGGTTTGAGGCGCCCGGCTGTAGATGCTCTTAGTTCTTTTTGAGAAAAGATCTATATCCATTAGGTTCATCAGAAATACAAATCACTTCTGACATAATAAAAATTATATCGAGATTTCGAGACCACCGAATGATCACTACCACTGCCAGAAAAAGGCATGTGAAATACAATCTTTTCTTCACGTAGATGTCTCCATCATTGTGCGGATGCTTTAAAAGCGGAGCTCTCATCTATCAAAGAAGGTTTTGTTGGAATCGTTTCATGTAAAACAAAAAAAATGTCTAAGCACACACAATGATCTATCCACGGAGATGCATAGCAACGCGGGGGGGTGGGGGGGTGGGGGGTGTGGAGTATGTCTACGTATGCTCTTAGACCGTAAGCAGAAGCATTTCACAACGCAATTGATGTAGTCAAACTTCTTCGCACTTCAACCGATCAAGTATCGAACGCACGACACCTCTCCGTTCTGCACACGTTCAACTCGGTGACATCCCTTGCCTTCTTGATCCATCAAGACGTTGAGGTAGTAGATGAGTTCTGTCAGCACGACGACGTGGTGACGGTGATGGTGAAGTGATCTCCGTAGGGCTTCACCTAAGCACTATGGAAATATGACCGGGGGTGTAAACTGTGGAGGGTGAGGCTGCACACGGCTAGGCAATTGTCTGGTTTGTGCTAGGGAGCCCCTCACATATATATAGGTGGGAGGGAGGAGCAGCCATAGGAGGCGCCAAAGTAGGAGAAATCCTACTTGGAGTCCCTCCCAAGCTGCGCGCCACCCTGCCATATATAATCAAGGGGGAAGGAAAGAGGGGGGGGGAGAGGGAAGGAAGTGGGAATCCTAATCCACACTTTCCTATCCCTTCTCCCCTTTCCTTCTCCTCCTTAGGCCGGCCCATATGAGGGGAGCACCAGCCCCTTGTGGCTGGTGCATTTCCCCTCTTGGCCCATAAGGCCCATATATTTTGCCGGGGATGCCCGAAACCCCTTTCGGTGACCCGATAAGTACCCGGTATCCCCCTAAACACTTTCGGTGTCTGGATACTATTGTCCTATATATCAATCTTTACCTCTCGACCATTTCAAGACTCCTTTTCATGTATGTGATCTCATCCAGGACTCCGAACAACATTCTGATGAGGACATCAATAACATTGTTACACCCACAGCCCCTACTGCTACATATACTGGACCAATTACTAGAGCTCGTGCACGCCAAATAAATTATCAGGTACTTTCGTTTCTTGGTAATGATTCTAATGTTCATGAGAATATGATGCTGCCTAAATTGGATACATTTGTTTTGCTTACAAATGAAGGGCCTAGCTTGGAGAAGGATGAACATTGGAGCAAGAACAAGCATGGAGATGATGGCATGCACAAGGGGAACAAGAACAGAGTTACAAGTGATGATTTCAGGACTTTAAAGCCACCATAATGAGTGCATGAAGCCTTGGACGAAATATACAAGATGCCACTTCATAAATTTTGTCTAGAGGCTATTCTAGGTGCTGCGTCACCTTATTATTGGGCCAGGCCCATGTAATTTCGAAATACATAAGTATAGGCTATTTTTAGAGTCCGTATATGTGGGGAAACAAGAGATAGGGTTAGTTTCGAACCCCTCCACCAAGGGCCACGAAATTCACCCCTTCTTCCTCCATATATACAACCCTTAGGGCATCGTTTAGACTTTGGATTTTGTTTAGACTAAAATTCGCCATAGCTGCAACTTCGCGTACTTCGTTTGTGTTCAACGACCAGACAAAGGTGTCACAGAACCCCACCTTGATGAATAAAGCTTTCCTCTTATATTCGCAATATCTAGATTGCAATCTTAGTTTCTTGCTTGTTCTTTGTTTGCCTGTAGGAAACAGACCTTCATGGTCAGGTTGATCATGCTCCGGCGTGGTCAATAACCTCTCGGAGTTGGTTTAGAGATTGCTAAGGCGCGACGTCCTTGCACGTTCGTAGTCGGATCGTCAAAGTCGACTTCCTCCAAAATGAAAGCCACCATCTCATCAAAAGACGGGACACCTTTGCCTCTATCAAGTGGTATCAGATTTCCAGGTTGCTCGGTGAGATTTTACAGTTTTTCGTAGTTTAGATCGAGTCTGTTCTTCATACCTACAGTCCACAAAAAAGCCACAAAAAAAATTAGGGTTAGTTCATCATATCCGAACCAATCTGAGCCTTTGCATAATCTTTTTAGGGTTTTGCTTTGTTGAATTTGCGGTTGCATCGTCGTGTCTAGTTGCTGGTCTTAGCGTCTAGTCTTTTAGAGTTTCGAGTTCTGGTCATAAGTTGTCACGCCGTCACCGCACCATCATCATCGCCCGCCACCTACCACCACCGCTCCGAATCCGTATCCATATACCACCACCGATCCATATCCATATACTACCACCGCTACCACCATCGCTGCCATATACCACCACCGCTGCCATATACACCACCATATATCCACCACCAATCCGAGTTCCTTGCATATTAGGTTTGTTTTCGAGATCCATCTAATTTCCGATTCGTGTTTCCTTGCCTGAGTAGGTTTCAAAAAAAAAGAGTCCGGAAACCACCCTCCGTTTAGGCCCAAAATTTTCCAAAAACGCACTTGACAAAAAAAATTCTGGCTATCCTATTTTTAGGTGTTTCTAAGCGTATTGAGACAGTTGCCGTTATAGAAAGTTTTTTTTGACCCATTTCCAACTTTTGGGTCCGGGCAGTCGAAAAAAAAAATTGGTCGAAAAAATTTCGTACCTATCCTGTTATCTTGACTTGGGAAGAGTTTTGAGACACTCGCCATTATAGTGATTTTTGAAAAAAAGGGAGTGCAAAAAAAAGAGCGCAAAAAAAATTAGAGTGTGCTTCTCCCTTGTTTCCGTGTAGCGTCGTGATTTTGTTAGTGTTCTAGGCTCGCGTCTCTAGCACATTCTAGCCTAGGACCAGCACAGTATCGTCGTTGAGCGTTTATTCAACTTTGCATCTCTGATTTGATTATTGCCGACCCTTTTTTGTTACCATATTATAAGCCTTCCCAGCTCCACATACATCTACGTCGTGCGTTTGGCTCTCCCTTGTAATCACTCTATCCAAGCTTTGAGAGTTTTGACTACAACGGTTGCCGATCACCACCTGCTGCTGGGTAAGAACTGGTAAGAATTTGAGAGTTGCTTGATGGGTTTGTGATACACCACCACCACTTCTTAGTAGTCTGTAGGATCATATTCTTGTGTGTTTCTATTTTCTGCTAACCATGGTAGGATCACAAGCCGATGAGACTGATTGGGAGAACCTGACGAACAAACAACTACATGATAAATTTCAGCAAATGATGAGTGGACAGGTGAAAGATGTGCTAAACAGATTTGACGAGGCCATAGAGAAGATAGATGGCATTGAGAAGACGTTCGAAACAAAGCTTGATAGCAAGTTTAATGAATTGCTCGTGCGTTTTTCACAACCACCGCCGGCTGCACCTATCGCACCTCTGCAACAACAACAACAACAACAATGCCCCTTCCGAATCAGTATGGACGAGCGAAGCGTGTTCCTATTGAGGATGGCCAAACTTCTGGTGCTGCTGTACCTGTTGTTGATGCTTCTTTGGCTCCTGCTACTGCTGTTGCTGGTACCCAGGAGGATGATGAGTATGCGGGTGATTATGAGGATGAGGTTGATCAAAATCAGAACTACGTGCAGCCACCAGCACCACCACCAGCAGGTCGACCTCAGGTATTTATTCACAATGGTAGGCTTGCACCACCACCTCAGGTACGAGATCATGACCATGTTCCTAAACTGAAATTGAATATTTCACCATTTGAGGGTAGATATGTTCCTGATATATATCTTACTTGGGAGTTAGAAACTGAACAACGTTTTACATGTTTGCAATATCCCGAGGAGAGACGGGTTGCTGCTGTTGTTTGTGCTTTCACTAGTTTTGCATGTGTATGGTGGTCTGAACATTGTAGATTATATCCTATTCCAGCTACTTGGGATGCTTTGAAAACTGCTATGCGTACTCGTTGGGTTCCACCATATTATCAACGTGAATTGCTTCAAAAATTGCAGCGTTTAAGACAAGGAAAAAATTCTGTAGAAGAATATTATCAGGAATTACAAACTGGCATGATTATATGTGGTATTGTTGAGGAGAATGAAGCTATGCTTGCATGTTTTACGGGTGGATTAAATAGAGAGATTCAGACCATTCTAGAGTATGAGTATACTAATATCACTCGTTTATTCCATCTTGCTTGTAAAGTTGAACGTGAAGTGCAGGATCGACAAGCAATGGTGCGCACTAACTTTTCTGTAGGTCGACCTTCCTCATGGACACCGCGTGCATCTTCTACTTCCACTACACCAACACCTCCATCAGGTGCCACCTCCGGCCGTGATACAAGAAAGCAGGCACAACCACCACTATCTGCCAAGAGCGCACCTGCCGGACCTACACAGAGCTCTTCTTCTTCCATGGCATCAACAGGGCACACAAGTGATATTATTTGTTGTCGTTGTAAAAGGAAGAGGTCATTATGCACGAGAATGCAAATCTCAGCGTGTGATGACTGCTACTGAGGATGGTGGGTATGAGTCCGCTAGTGTCTATGATGAGGAGACTTTGGCCCTTATTACACGTGAAGAACATGGTGGATATGATTCTGATCATGAGACGCAATACATGGCTCCCGAAGACGCTGACAGGTATGAATGTTTAGTTGCTCAACGTGTTTTGAGTGTGCAGGTCACACAAGCTGAGAAAAATCAGAGGCATAATTTGTTCCATACAAAGGGAGTTGTGAAGGAACGTTCTGTGCGCGTTATCATAGACGGAGGGAGCTGCAACAACTTGGCTAGCATATAGATGGTGGAGAAGCTATCGCTCACCACAAGACCACATCCACATCCTTACTACATCCAATGGTTCAACAACACCGGCAAGGTTAAGGTAACACGTACTGTTCGTGTGCATTTTAGTATCTCTACATATGCTGATTATGTTGATTGTGATGTGGTACCTATGCAAGCATGTTCCTTATTACTTGGTCGACCATGGCAATTTGATAAAAAATTTGTCCACCATGGTAGAAACAATCAGTATACTCTTGTTCATAAGGATAAACATATTACTTTGCTTCCTATGACTCCTGATTCCATTTTGAAAGATGATATTAATAGAGCTAATAAAGCAAAACATGAGAAGAATAAGAGTGAAAATTAGATTGTGGCAAAAGAATTTGAGCAACAAATGAAGCCTAATAATAAACCATCTAGTGTTGCTTCTGAAATTAAATTGAAAAGTGCATGTTTACTTGCCACTAAATCTGATATTGATGTGCTAGATTTTAGCAAATCTGTTTGGTATACTTTTGTGTGCAAAGAGGCATTATTTTCCTTCGAGGACATGCCTTCCTCTTTGCCCCCTGTTGTCACTAACATTTTGCAGGAGTTCGCTGACGTCTTCCCACAAGACGTGCCACCGGGATTGCCACCTATTCGAGGGATTGAACATCAAATTAACTTAATTCCCGGTGCATCGCTACCCAACCGTGCACCATACCGTACCAATTCAGAGGAGACGAAGGAGATTATGCGTCAAGTACAAGAGCTTCTCGACAAAGGTTATATACGCGAATCCCTTAGTCCTTGTGCTGTTCCTATTATTTTAGTGCCGAAAAAGGATGGTACATCGCGTATGTGTGTTGATTGTGGAGGCATTAATAATATTAGTATTCGTTATCGTCATCCTATTCCTAGGCTAGATGATATGCTTGATGAATTGTGTGGCTCTACAATATTCTCCAAAGTTGATTTGCGTAGTGGATACCATCAAATTCGTATGAAATTGGGGGATGAATGGAAAACAACATTTAAAACTAAGTTTGGATTATATGAGTGGTTAGTCATGCCTTTTGGGTTAACTAATGCACCTAGTACTTTCATGAGATTAACGAACGAAGTTTTACGTGCTTTCATTGGATGATTTGTGGTAGTTTACTTTGACGACATATTGATTTATAGCAGAACTTTGGAGGAACATTTGGAACATTTATGTGCTGTTTTTATTGCTCTATGTGATGAATTTTTGGTTGGTAACCTTGGGAAGTGCACCTTTTGCACCGACCGAGTGTCTTTTCTTGGCTATGTTATTACTCCACAGGGAATTGAAGTTGATAAAGCCAAGATTGAAGCTATTGAGAGTTGGCCGCAGCCCAAAATGGTCACACAAGTGAGGAGTTTTCTTGGCCTTGCTGGATTCTATAGGCGTTTTGTGAGAGATTTCAGCACCATTGCTGCACCTCTCAATGAGCTTACAAAGAAGGATGTGCCTTTTGTTTGGGGTATCGCATAGGAAGAAGCCTTCATGGTATTGAAAGATAAGTTGACACATGCTCCTTTACTCCAACTTCCTAATTTTAATAAGACTTTTGAGCTTGAATGTGATGCTAGTGGAATTGGATTAGGAGGTGTGTTATTACAAGATGGCAAACCTGTTGCATATTTTTCTGAAAAATTGAGTGGGCCTAGTCTGAATTATTCTACTTATGATAAAGAATTATATCCTCTTGTTCGGACTTTAGAGACATGGCAACATTATTTATGGCCCAAAGAATTTGTTATACATTCTGATCATAAATCTTTGAAACATATTAAAAGTCAATCTAAACTGAATCGTAGACATGCTAAATGGGTTGAATTCATTGAGACTTTCCCTTATGTTATTAAACACAAGAAGGGTAAAGAAAATGTTATTGTTGATGCATTGTCTCGTCGCTATACTATGCTTTCACAACTTGACTTCAAAATATTTGGTTTGGAGACCATCAAAGATCAATATGTGCATGATGCTGATTTTAAAGATGTATTGCAGAATTGTAAAGAAGGGAGAACATGGAATAAGTTCTTCGTTAATGATGGATTTGTGTTTCGTGCTAACAAGCTGTGCATTCCAGCTAGCTCTATTTGTCTTTTATTGTTGCATGAGGCGCATGGAGGGGGATTAATGGGACACTTTGGCGTGAAGAAGACGGAGGACGTACTTGCTACACATTTCTTTTGGCCAAAGATGAGACGGGATGTTGAGCGTTTTATTTCTCACTGCACTACATGTCAAAAAGCTAAGTCACGACTCAATCCTCATGGTTTATATATGCCTTTGCCTGTACCTAATGTTCCTTGGGAGGATATATCTATGGACTTTGTTTTAGGTTTACCTCGAACAAAGAAGGGGAGGGATAGCATATTTATTGTCGTGGATAGATTCTCGAAAATGGCACACTTTATACCATGTCATAAAAGCGATGATGCCGTTAATGTTGTTGATTTGTTCTTTTCGTGAAATTATTCGCTTGCATGGTGTGCCCAATACTATTGTTTCAGATCGTGATACTAAATTTCTTAGCCACTTTTGGAGATGTTTATGGGCTAAGTTGGGGACTAAACTACTTTTTAGTACTACTTGTCACCCCCAAACTGATGGACAAACTGAAGTAGTCAATAGAACATTGTCTACTATGCTTAGAGCTGTTTTGAAGAATAATAAGAAAATGTGGGAAGAATGCTTGCCTCATATTGAATTTGCTTATAATCGTTCATTGCATTCTAGTACTAAGATGTGCCCTGTTGAAATTGTGTATGGGTTCCTACCTCGTGCACCTATTGATTTGTTGCCTCTTCCATCTTCGGAGAAGGTTAGTTTTGATGCTAAACAACATGCTGAATTGATTTTAAAAATGCATGAGTTAACTAAGGAAAACATTGAGCGTATGAATGCTAAACATAAACTTGCTGGAGATAAGGGTAGAAAACATGTTGTGTTTGCACCTGGAGATCTTGTTTGGTTACATTTGCGTAAGGATATATTTCCTGATTTGCGCAAATCAAAGTTAATGCCACGTGTTGATGGTCCTTTTAAGGTGTTGGAGAAAATAAATGATAATGCATATAAACTTGAGCTGCCTGCAGATTTTGGGGTTAGTCCCACTTTTAACATTGCAGATTTGAAGCCTTATTTGGGTAAGGAAGACGAGCTTCCGTCGAGGATGACTTCATTTCAAGAAGGGGAGGATGATGAGGACATCAATACCATTGTTACACCCACAACCCCTACTGCTACATATACTGGACCAATTACTAGAGCTCGCACACGCCAAATAAATTATCAGGTACTTTCGTTTCTTGGTAATGATTCTAATGTTCATGAGAATATGATGCTGCCTAAATTGGATACATTTGTTTTGCTTACAAATGAAGGGCCTAGCTTGGAGAAGGATGAACATTGGAGCAAGAACAAGCATGGAGATGATGGCATGCGCAAGGGGAACAAGAACGAAGTTACAAGTGATGATTTCAGGACTTTGAAGCCAACATAATGAGTGCATGAAGCCTTGGACGAAATATACAAGATGCCACTTCATAAATTTCGTCCAGAGGCTATTCTAGGTGCTGCGTCACCTTATTATTGGGCCAGGCCCATGTAATTTCGAAATACATAAGTATAGGCTATTTTTAGAGTCCGTATATGTGGGGAAACAAGAGATAGGGTTAGTTTCGGACCCCTCAACCAGGGGCCACAAAATTCACCCCCTCTTCCTCCATATATATAGCCCTTAGGGCACCGTTTAGACTTTGGGTTTTGTTTAGACTAAAGTTCGCCATAGCTGCAACTTTGCCTACTTCGTTTGTGTTCAACAACCAGACAAAGGCGTCACAGAACCCCACCTTGATCAATAAAGCTTTCCTCTTATATTCGCAATATCCAGATTGCAATCTTAGTTTCTTGGTTGTTCTTCATTTGCCTACAGGAAACAGACCTTCGTATTCAGGTTGATCGTGCTGCGGCGTGGTCAATAACCTCTCGGAGTTGGTTTAGCGATTGCTAAGGCGCGACGTCCTCGCATGTTCGTAGTCGGATCGTCAAAGTCGACTTCCTCCAAAAGGAAAGCCACCATCTCATCGAAAGGCGGGACACCTTTGCCTCTATCACATTCGATCACCAAATCACATAACTCATATAATACTATATCGTTATCGAACGTTAAGCGTGTGGACCCTACGGGTTCGAGAACTATGTAGACATGAATGAGACACCTCTCCGGTCCTGGATGCCCATATTGGCTCCTACATATTCTACGAAGATCTTTATCGGTCGAACCGTTATGACAACATATGTAATTCCCTTTGTCCATCGGTATGTTACTTGCCGAGATTCGATCGTCGGTATCTTTATACCTAATTCAATCTCGTTACCAGCAAGTCTCTTTACTCGTTCTGTAATACATCACCTCGTGACTAAACTCCTTAGTCATTTTCTTGCAAGCTTATGATGCGTATTACCAAGAGGGCCCAGAGATACCTCTCCGATACTCCGAGTGACACATCCTAATCTTGATCTATGCCAACTCAACAAACGCCTTCGTAGATACCTGTAGAGCATATTTATGATCACCCAGTTACATTGTGACATTTGATAGCACACAAGGTATTCCTCCGGTATCCGGGAGTTGCATAATCTCATAGTCGAAGGAAAATGTATTTGACATGAAGAAGGCAATAACAATAAACTGAACGATCAATATGCTAAGCTAACAGATGGTTCTTGTCCATCACATCATTCTCCTAATGATGTGATCCCGTTATCAAATTACAACACATGTCTATGGTTAGGAAACCTTAACCATCTTTGATAAACGAGCTAGTCTAGTAGAGGCTTACTAGGGACACAATATTTGTTTATGTATTCACATATGTATTTAAGTTTCCGGTCAATACAATTCTAGCATGAATAATAAACCTTTATCATGATTTAGGAAGTATAATAATAACCATTTTATGATTGCATCTAGGGCATATTTCCATTAGGTTTGTGGTTGGCGTTGCAATGGAGTAATCTCTCCATTCAGGTTGGGTCCAACTGTCTACAAGCAGTTATTCTGGTGAAGAAAGAAGGCATGGACAAATCCTACTTTGGCTTTATGGTGCATGAGATTAGATCACTCTCATGGCATTTTTAAATACTTGTATTACTTGACAGAAAACAATAATCTTGTCAGTCACTCTTTATCTCACTATGGTGGAACTAGTAGACGCACCACCATTTGGTTTGTTTCTGGTCCGGATGGTGTTGTCGAACTTTGCAATTATGAGTGTAGCTTGGCTACTTGAGTAATACAAATCATCTCCCACAAAGAAAAGGAACGATCCGTGGATGCGACACTATCACCGCTCTTCTATCGGAGCTGGTTTGACCCCATCGACGACAGTCAGGAAGTCTTCATGCACGTGCCCCTAAGGATTAGCGTCTTGGATCCCCAGTCTTCGTCGTTGAAACCTTAAATATATCTGAAGCACGTGACATCAAATCTAGTCACACGACAAGAAACCCTAACCTCACCGCCCAAGGAGACGTCAGAAATCTACGCCAGAGCTCTATAGACTATGTCTAGATGGACGAATTCGAGGAGGATCATAGCCCAGAAGACAATCTCAAAAAACAAGTGTTGTTCTTGCGAGGACTAAAAAACTTAAGTTAAAGTACTAACCAGAGCGGAGGCACCGAGATTACCCTCACCGTCACCGGCCGCTAGGCAGCAGACAAAAGGAAGATAAATCCACAAGCTCATTGCCAAATTTTGAAGGGAGGAGTTTTCCCTAGTTACCAAGGGATAGGGGGAGAGGAACTAAAGACGTATTTTGAGGTGATCTTCGATACAATCTCACTTTTCAAAGGACTATCATAGCGTGTGCACCATGATGCAAAGAAGTCAATTCAAACACACACAAAGTTTTTTTTGCGGGGAAACACACACAAAGTTGGAGAGCCTACCACATAACTAAACATATGGATAAGAATGAATTCATCATGCCAAACAAAATAAGACGGATTACGAACGCATAGGCTCATAGACACATGTGCATCCGCTCTTATGAATGCACATGGGTACATTCAATCGTTGTGAGGACCTCGAAAAAATGGATTTGCAAATTTTGGGATTGACGAAGTCACACAGTCACTTTGTAGTCAATTGGAACATCGGCCGAAAGCCTAGAATAGATTCAAGAAAATGCGAACATCCATGCAAAGCCTATGAATTAAACTTGGGTGGGTGGTTCCAGTAAAAGAAACGTCTAACTCAGTCTTAAACCTAAATGATCTTTCAACTTTTTTGGGGTGCGCCTTCCATTTCCACCAACATTGTCATATCAACACCTTGCCACAAACTCAAGTCCATGCCCATCACCCTTGCTTTGGTGTGATAACCATGGTGCTTGCTCGTTGTCATCTTGATGGGATTGATGCTGATAAATGCTATATGCTATGAGAATTAGCGTGTTAGCGGGGCTTGACGAAGATTGTGATCTCATGGCAAGTTGTTTATAACTTGGGATGTAATCCCTCCGTCCACAAATAAAATATGTTCTAAATTTTTGTAAATTGTATGTATATAAACGTGTTTTAATGTGTTTTCTCACTCATTTCAGTCTTTATGTATTTCATATTTGATGGTGTCCCATCCCATGGGTCTCTCATTACGTAAATTCCTTCCTGGCGTGGGTCGTATTGAGGACCCCTAGGTCGTTTTCGTCATGGGCCATGTTGGACAACTCATGACGCATTATAAGAAGACTCTCTGGAACTTGCAGTACAAACCGAAGATACGAGAGTCGTAGAGGACTCTACCTCCACCGACATAGCTGACTAGGATTTGTAGCCCTAGGATCCCTAGTATGTTATACTATAAGCCAGGGGTCGGGCTCGTCAATAGACTACTACACAATATCCCTTGGTATTCACATGTACTTTGTACACATACCAACCGCAATATACACGAGTAGGAGTAGGGTATTACCTCGACCATGAGGGCCTAAACCTGGGTAAAAACTCGCCTCCTGTTACTGATGACCCACAAGTATAAGGGATCACAACAGTCTTCGTGGGTAGTATTTCACCCAATTTATTGATTCAACACAAGGGGAGCCAAAGAAATATTTATAAGCCTTAGAGTTGAGTTATCAACTCAACCACACCTAAGAAGTTATTTCCTTGCAACAAAATATTAGTAGCACACCAATATGATAGTTTTGATATTAGTAGTAACGGTGATAGTAGCAAGAGTAGCAATAATAGTGATTCAAACAAAGACAATATGAGCAAAGCATAGGCATGGAGTAGTGATGGATATTTGGATGACATTTAACGGTCACAACCTAGAGCGATACACAATAGCTCCAATTAATCAATCATATGTAGGCATGTATATTGCGTATATAGTCATATGTGCTTGCTATAAGAACTTACATGACATCTTTTGTCCTACCCTCCTATGACAATGGGGTCCCAATGGAAATCTAAGTGTAATTAAGGCACTCCTTTAATAGATAGTTGGAACAAAGCATTAACACATAGTAAATACATGAAGTCCTCAAATTATAGTCACCCCTGAGAGTATCCCAATTATTGTCACCTTCGTGTCTATGGTTCAAAACAATAACATGTGCATATAACTTTCAGATATGATAAAGAACTCAAATATATTCATGAAAACGCAATAGGTTCATATATGAAATCATGGCACTCGGGCCCTAGTGACAAGCATTAAGCATATCAAAGTTATAGCAACATCAATCTCAGAATATTGTGGATACTAGGGATCAAGCCCTAACAAACTGACTCGATTACATGAAAAATCTCATCCATCTCCACCTACCTCCAGTATGCCTACCATGAAATTACTCACTCCCGGTGGTGAGATTCATGAGGTTGTTGATTAAGAAGGGTTGTTGTTAATGATGGCAACGAACCCCCCTCTCCCGAGCCCTAAACGGACTCTAAATTAGTCCTCCCAATGGAGAACAGGAGGTGGCGGCGGCTCCGTATCATAAAACGCGATAATTCCTTCTCTTCGTTTTTTTCCAGGAAGATGGTACTTATGGACTTGGAGGTAGTGCAAACAGAGGCTCGTGGGGCCCACAAGCTCATAGGGAGAACCCCTAGGGAGGGTGTCCCCTGAGCTTATGGCCTTGTGGTGGCACCCCTCTAGTAGTTCTTTGCGCTAGTATTTTTTTATATATTCCAAAACAATTCTCGTTAAATTTGATTCGATTCTGAGAACTTTTTATTTCTACACAAAAAATGACATCAAGGAAGTTGTGCTGAAAACAACGTTAGTCCGGGTTAGTTTCATTCAATGCAAATCAGAGTCAAACAAGAGAAAAATTATTTGAAAAAGTAGTTATGTTGGAGACATATTAGTTACCATCCAGCCTAATTCGAACCTCGGTATGTTACATAGGGGAGGGGATGCGAAAAGGGGACAAGCTATCTTTGCCACATGGCAGCAAATCCCATCCTATCCCCAAGACAAGGTTAATTGCGCGCGAGGGATTGAGGGGCCTTTATTAACCCTATGTGGGAATTGAGGCACACATCCACTATTGATGGGACATGGCATGGGTGGGCCCTTAGCTCACTCTCGAACGTCACGTTGACTGTCGGGCCACGCCTCACACGTGGTCTAGTGGGACCACACGATAAGACCGGTCTGGTCTGTCATGACTGGGCAAGTTAACCTTTGAATGTACAATGCAGGAATTCGGCCCGCGAAGAGCTGGATGCGCGGGAAGCATGTTTCAAGTGTGGGTCGGCTATCTCCTTCGACAAATTGCCGATGTGGATTTCAACAGTTCTAGGGCAGCCCGACAGCTGGAGGCCGACTGCATGCGGACGCTATTGGGGAAGCTTCGTTGAACTAGTTTCAAGCTTGGCGACCAAAGACGACGTGCAAATCGGAGATTGCCAAGGAGCAGCCAAGCTTGAAGACTGGTTCAGGGGATTACTATCATTTTATCGACCCAGGGGTCTCTCACCATGGCAATTCCTAGCCTGGTGGGCTGGGCTAAGGACTCCTATGTCGGTTCCATCCTGGGCCATGTTGGGTGGCCCATGACACGTTATATGAAGACTCTAGAGGATCTGCAGTACAAGCCGAAGATACCATAGTCATGGAGGACTCTACCTGCACTGATATAGCCTACTAGGATCTGTAACCCTAGGACCTCGGTACGTTATATAAGCAGGTACCGGTCTCGTCGATAGAACACAACACAATCCCTTGGTATTCACCTGTACTTCGTACACACCCCAATCGCAATATACATGAGTATGAGTATGGTATTACCTCGATTGTGAGGGCTCAAACCTGGGTAAACCTAGCCTCTTGTTATCATCTAGCCTAACTGCCTAGTGAGGATACCCTACCGAGGGATTTGTCGGAATCGTATCCAACGATATTGAAATACCCAAAACATCTTACATTTTTGAATGGAATGAGTATATGTTAGTGGGTGCGAGAGGGGGGCAAGACAATGGCGGAGCTAGACAAGACAAGCAAACACAAAATATGAATGTTTAGGGGGGCAAGGCTATATTTTTCTAATCTAACGAGTCCCAAATAAATTTTCTTCATGTTTCAACCGAGGCATGGGTTTCGGCCACGGCCCCTGCAGTGTAGATAGATTTGCCCTTGATTATGTCACATGCTAGAATGAAAACATTTGCTTTATCCTGTCCATTTTCCATTTTGGTGAATAATTTTTCTTGTTTACCCTGGTGAGGTGTTCTATCAACCCATGTCGATCTAATATTTTAGATGTTTTGAGAATTTTTAACATGTGATGCTTCGAAGTAAAAATATCCACACTTTGTCAGGTAATGAGTTTGCAACGTCTTGTACAATTAGAGCATCCAGTGTGATAACATATTACGCGTAAAAACTATTGATGTGGAAGTCGTTAAGTATATTTGGAATAATATTTCATATGTCTTGCCTTATAGATCAAAATAGCTTCTAAATATTACTAAAAATTCCGACCAACAAGTTTAAATCTCCATGGATCACATGAATCAACAAACTAGAAGGTGTCGCACACTGATATGTTTGATAACATTTGATATTTCTTCGAGGATATACCATTTCCTTTTTGGTTGGTGCAATGGGGTTCTTGACAGTCGTCCTTTATTGTTGATTTCCTGCACGTGTCTATGAAGCATGCATGGGTAAATATGTGTTTCTATTTTTGGGAGGCGTATGAAGCAATTGCTTAGAATTGATACTCATTATGGATATCTATTAATTGTAAATGTGTTGACATGTGAAGGTGATTGCTTCATGACCGCTAATCCCCTAGAACCACAAACATTGGGTTGGCCCCTGGTGCCGCCCACGATGTGAATAGCAAAAACACGGACCACCGTGGCCAGGAAAATCTGACAGTCAGTGCCAACCAAAGCATTTTATCATGTGGTACCACCGATGGATTGTTCTACATTTGACCCTCAAAGAATGGGCTAAGAAAACAGGCGCAACACAAAACAACGTGAAGCAAACAAGACACTCTACAACAAGTGTCAACCAAAGCATTTTTGCCGCGTGGTACGACTGGTGGGTCCAGCTCTGACAGAATAGTCCTAGAGAACGTCCACACCATAAACGCAATGTTAAGGAACCGGATTTTTACAGTGCACACCTTCCCTGCATTAACATTTTACTAAAAACCACCCCTAATTAGGGAGGTCGTTGCACATAAAAAATGAATTCTTAGAAAAGAAAGCTTGTACACAATCATAAATGGTTTGCTGAGTGGACGACCAATGTTTCATAAAAAATTGGCAAACTCGACGTAGATCTCAATAAACCCATTATTGTAGAACATGATAGCTATTTTGTGGTCTCTCTTCTTGAAAATGATTTTCTTGATAGGTCCCCTTTTATTGATCTTAAGAGAGAAGCACTGAGCATTATGGTTTATGAAGCTTACAAATAATTTCAAGATCTTCAAGAACAATCGCCAGGCAAACACAGTGGTTCATGAGATTGCCAAGTTTAGTTTTGACAATAGGTCGGACGGTTTCTTTACTATACTGTTCCGCCTTGAGTGGCGTATGCTGTAATGAACGATTGTAAGCATGTTTTAAGTTGATTAATATATGAGGGCGTATTTCAAAAGGAAGTGGCAAACTCTGTTGTCAAGAATTAGTTTTAAGCTTACGATGGTGGTGTGGGTTGGATCCCTAGGGACCCGGTTGTAATTTCTTTATTCCGTGGGGTTCTCTGTATCATTGCTCATCTTTAATATGGTCTGGGGTTATTTTCGAAAAAAATAGTTTTCAAGTTTATCAGACTTGCTAATCTAAATGTACAACAGTCAAGCTGAATAGTGTTGGCTTTCAGTTAAATAGCATCAATAAATTGGTGGTTATAAACAACCATTGTTACGAACAATCGTATAGCCCACTTGTTATAATCCTCCTATTTTTCCATTATAAAATATTGCATATGTACATACAAAAATTTGAAGTGATGGTTATAAATAATCTTTCCCCCGAAAAAAAAACTTTGCTTTGAATGCTGCGATGAGTCTAGATCCTACTCGCGGTAAGTGGGTCCGGTCCACTAGAAGGTGCCAAAAATGAAAAAGGAAAAAATTGTTGTGAGCTTGCTGACTTATTTCTACCTTTCCTACGTCACTTTTCTTTTATCTGCCGTCCGTCACCTTCTGAGTAGTAGAAAGGGTCAAACTGAAGTCATAATATCCGTTGGCCGTCTCCAACCGCAAAAAGAGCAAGCGTCCAAGGCCGCCATGAACACGCGGTTCCAAAGAAAAAGTTCAGTTAAAGTTTTTCTCGCGGAGCGAGCGGGCAGAAGAGGCCAAGCGCCCAAGCCTCTGGAACTCTGGATCCTTAGCGGTTAAGCAGGTGCTCGCCTAAGTCGGTTTCGCCTGACGCTCCATTTGTTTATTACACTTTCATAACGCAGCCTGATTTGCCTTCGCTGCACTGGTTTAATGGGTTTTTATACTAAGCGATTGCCGGCTTAATCCAAGTTTGCTTCTTCTTCCGCCGCCGTTTGCTGCTTTGGTCGATCGCGTGGAGGTTTTAAGGAAGGGGTAGTATAAATTGCACCCGACATGCTTCCCCTGCAAAAGCTGCTGTGAGTGTCTGAACGCGTGCGAACCAGAGGAAACTACAGAGCAATGCTGACGCCGCCAACGACGTTGCCGGCGGCGGAGGCGCTCTCCGAGCAGGCGCTCGCGGCGGAGACGGCGGCGATCGTGTCCGCCCTCACGCACGTCATCGCCAGCGGCCGCGGCCCGCCGGCGCCCGCGCCACCGCTGCTCATGCCGTGCCGCCCGGGCGTCCAGCAGCTCGGCGCGTCCACGTCGTCCCGAGGAACGGAGGCGACGCCGCGGAAGTATCGTGGCGTGAGGCGGCGGCCGTGGGGTAAATGGGCGGCTGAGATCCGTGACCCGCAGAAGGCGGCGCGGGTGTGGCTTGGCACGTTCGCCACCGCCGAGGACGCGGCGCGCGCGTACGACGCCGCCGCGCTCCGCTTCCGCGGGAGCCGCGCCAAGCTCAACTTCCCCGAGGACGCCGCGGCCGCCACCGCGCGCCGCGCCAGGGACGCCGCGACGGCCGCGGCGGCGGCGTCCTCGAAGCCGGCTGCGCTGCTGGAGTCGCAGGACGGCGACGTCATGGACTACCTGGACTACTCCAAGATCCTCGCGGAGCCGGAGCCGAGCAACGTGATGGGTCGGCTCCTTGGCGGCGACGGGAACGGACGGTTCCTGGGGTCGTGGAGCATCGGGACGTCGCCGGCGTCGTCTGCGTCGAGCGCGTCGCTCGCCGGGGCCGGACCCGCCTCCGTTGCTCTGTTTCCGTGCGGCAGCGGCTTGAAGCAGAGCAGTGAGAGTTCGTCGCATAGGGGTTACTAGCCAAAGGTTGTCAACCTCTTAGGGAGAGAAGCGTGGGCAATTCCTGATGATAAACGAGCAAAAAAGAAGACCGTCGAAATTTCCCGCCTTTCGGTGCGCGTCGTACTTAACACTTTCATCCTATGCATGCATAAGTTCTCTCACATCGTGAGCAGCAAGTCAGATGGTGGTTGGGGAGCCGGCGAAGGTCACTTTCTTGGACTGATGAGCTAGAGCCCAGAGATGTGGAACTTTGGGTTCAATTGCATTCATCAGCAAGCAACTAAAGACGAAGATTTAGATTTTCTTTTAGTAGAAACATTCTTCTAGTGCCATGTAGGTTCTTCGTTTTCATTGAGGTCATTTTCTAAACTGAAGCTCTCTAACTCAGGTAGCTAGTAGCAATGTTACTAGAGCTAGATAGTGTTCATTTTAAATTTACTTGCAGGAGGAGAATAAATCATCTGTAATGAACAAGATGCACTAGCTATGCATTTATTCGTAATGATTTGTTGTATATAAAGGTGATGTATGGACTAAGACTATTATCTCTCAGCTTTGCTTTTCATTCCCCGTTCTGGCTCGCTTGCGATTTCAAATCCCATAGGGACTGTTTGGGATTTGCGATATTTCCCTGAAGAATAAAGCAGATTGAGAAAATTAAGGCTAGATAGAAGTTTAGAGGGAGATAGGAACACTACCTATTTTTAGGCAGTGGCTAATTAGAGGAGGAGAAAAAAGATGGTTTATGTCTTGGATGGGGATGAGGCCCGTGTTATAGATAATGAAAGGATGAGCAAAATTGCTATAGATTACTATAAGAACCTTTTCAAATGGTAACCTAGACCCAACATTAATTTGAAAGCAGATTTCTTTAATGATAATGAAAATGTTTCATGGGAGGGAAATGCTAGGTTAGAGGGCTAGGTTTCTTGAGGAGATAAAAAAATGCAGTGTTTGGTTCTTACTCAGATGGGGCCCCTCGGCCCGATGGCTTGCCCTTTATGTTTTATCTGGAATTCTGAGATAGTAGTCAAGGATGACCTGATTAAAATGTTTGATGCTTGGTTTGATGGGGAGTTAGACATCTTTAGACTTAATTTTGCTATGATTACCTTAATCCCCAAAGAGAATGGGGCTAGGACTATGAATAAATTTAGGCCAATTAGTTTACTTAATTGTTGTTTCAATTTCTTTACTAAAGTCTTAACAAATAGGCTTGCTCTCATTATTGGGAGGCTTATTTCTAAATTCCAATCTGATTTTGTGAGAGGGAGGTTTATTTTACAAAGTGTGGTTACAACACATGAAATAGTTCATGTTGTCCACTCCTCTGGCAGGAGGATTGGTGTTTAAAATTGACTATGAGAAGGCTTATGATAAAGTAAATTTAGTTTTTTTGTATGAAATATTAGCTCTTAGGGGTTTTGGGCCTAGGTGGTTATGGTGGATTAGAAGCTTAACTAGGAATGGCTCTGTGGGGGTCAAGCTGAATGGGGAGGAGAGTGATTTTTCCTTACTCGAAAGGTTTGTGATAGTGGGATCCCTTGTACCCTCTCTTGTTTAATTTGGTGGTAGATGTTTTCTCTAGATGCTAGTAAATGGTTCACAAGCTGGGTTGGTAAGAGGGTTGTGTCCTGAGTTGGTTAGGGGTGGTGTTATGTGTTTACAACATGCTAATGATACCTTGCTTTTTTTAGAAAATGACAATAGAGTAGCTCTTAACTTGAAGTGTATTTTGACTTGTTTTGAGCAGGTCTCCGGTATGAGAGTTAACTACCATAAGAGTGAGTTCCAATTAATATGGAGGCTGCAAAGCTAGATAGTTTGTTTAGATTTTCGAATGCATTGTGGGGGGGGGGGGTCCCTATTAAATATTTTGGCATACCCCTTCATTATGATAGATCGAGTAGAGAAGATTTGCAATACTTTGTACATAAGATTCTGGTTAGGATAGTTGGGTGTAGAGGTATGTTGTTATCATATCTAGAGAAGATTACTATGATTAAGTCTTGTTCAGCTAGCATCCCTTTGTATCTTCTATCCTTTTATAAATTTCCTAAGTGGGCCATAAATCTGATTAACCTACATATGGCCAACTGCTTGTGGAGTGACAATGATGGGGCACATAAGATTCATTTAGCAAATTGGACATTTATCTGTATGAAGAAGGAATATGGTGGAATGGGGTTTCTGAACCTGCAAGATATGAACCTCTGCCTGGCTGGGGCTTGGGTTAAAAGATATGTTGTAGGGGAGGGTCCTTGTTGAAAAGTAGTTGATATCAACTATAATACTAGGAACCCTAATATCTTGTGTTGTCAGGATAATCACCCATCCCAGTTCTGGAGGAGTTTTCAGTGGGCTCTACAGGCAGTGAGGCTGGGTTATAAATGGAAATAGGTGATGGTAGGCCAGTTAGGTTTCTAATGACATTTGGCATGGAAATGCCCTTGGCTACCCAGTTTTGGGATTTGTATTTCCTGATTCAAGAGAAGAACAAAACTTTTGCTGAACTTTGGGATGGTGTGGATCTCAAATGCACATTTAGGAGGAACTTCTCTCATGATCTAATGAGCTAGTGGCTAGATTTAATTAGTATTGTTAAACTTACTCCTTTAAGTGGTGATGGGGATTTCTAATTTTGGACATGATTCCAAAGGGGTCTACTCTACTAGATCATTGTATGTAGTGATTAACTTTAGGGGGTTGCAGTTTGTGTTCCTACCTGTTGTGTGGAGCATCAAGGTACCCGCATAGAACAAGATATTTACTTGTAAGAACCTGATGAAAAGAGGTACGGCTAAACATTTGGAATGTGTTCATTATAAAGAAATAGAATGATTTTACCACATATTCTTTGAATCTATGTAGCTAAACAGGTCTGGTGGATTGTGCAGAATTTTTTTCAAGTAGTTGTGGTTGATTCTGAGTGTGTAGCTAGGTGTTGGTTGTGTAATAAGAAAAAATTCCACCTGGATATTGTCACTTCTGTGGAATCCCAGGAATGCTATTGTGTTTAGTAGATGTTCCTAGATATCTACGAAACAGGTTCTGGGATTGATCTTCCGGTACCTCAAAGACTGGCAAAGGTGTCCAAGGAGCTGCAGGAAGGGATGCTGGTGATATTTCAAAAAGAGTTGCGGGAGACCTAAAAGCACGATTTGCACTAGAGTGAGACTGATGCAGTGCAAAAATGGTTTTGGGCATGTTTCGTGGAAGGAGGCAACAGGGGGCGCGACACATGGAGGCAGGACATTTCTGGAGTACCAGAAGCTATATCCCGAGGAGGAATACTCAATCCATGTGGTGT
>NC_041383.1:468841340-468877123 GCF_002162155.2 Triticum dicoccoides | reverse complement strand
GCATGCGTGCCTATTTTGGGGCCTGATGTGTAAGCAAGTGCCACTTGGGTTTAAAATGTGGTGCTTGTTCAGTTCACTAGGTTCTAAGACCAGGTAAGAGAAGTGTTAGAGTCGGATATGTTTCTTTCCTGATATGAAATGGGACCGAGGGAGCGCCCCTGATCATCAAAAAACATCCGTAAAGAATAATCAACTAATTTGATTAAATTTCACAACAAGAATTGGATCACTCTGGCATCTCAAAATATTTATGGCTAGTGGCCTAGTCCTTGAAATTAATCAATGAATTTGATTAAATTTCTCAGCTTGCTAACATGTGTGACATACAATAAGCGGCTACCCTAAGACCACTCACAATAACACGTCACTTACCACATCTCTTACTGCATAGTAAGTGTTTACAAGAAACCATCCCATTGCATTTTATTATACTTGGCCACAAGATTATCCAAGTCAAATTGGATGATATCATATTTTATTGCATACAAGTGTGTGTAGAGATCCTATCTAAAACAAGAGATAGCTTCGTTATCTCTTCTCATCAATTACACGTCACATTGACATAAATCTAACACCAACGGATAAGGGATGGCGCGGCGCTGAAGCAATAGGAGTGATCTAAGGGGCTAAAGGACGACTTTGATCAATGCGATAATGTGTCATATCTTCCATACTTCAAGTATGTAGTAGAACACATAGGATCGATATGGATGAGAAAGCCCACTAACCCTAGAGGTTTCTCGAGGGGAATCACATATCCGCAGCCTCAAAACCCATTTTGGAGTGCACTCCAAATATTATTGGAGGCTTCGCAGCTACTCGCAAAGTTGGATTCGTCATATCTTAGTATTTAAAAAATATGATTTTTTTGTTTGCATATACTCAAAATGTATACTCTTGTTTGGCATTGAAATTTCAACTTCGAATGATTGACATCAAACACTTCAAAGTACATAATTTCACATATAAAAGGGAAAATTACTCCTATAAAGGATACTGAAGTACCCGCCTCCGCGTGTGAGAGTGCCCTCCGCGCCTGGGCCTCACAAAGCCGTCCGATCTCCGTCGCTGACTCGCACCTGGTCGGTTTCCCTCGGGGGTCCATGATAGGTGGGCCGCAGGGGCGACCCGGGCCACCTCTCTATGGTGGGTTTCGTCATGACCACGTGTGCCGGATCGTGCGCTGCTCCATGCACGACGAGCGAGATGGTTCGGCTTGTCAGTATCTTCACCCGCTGTTAGGCTGGTTTGATCGCGCGAGTCAGGCATGGTCATGCGCCCGACAAGGCATGTTGCATGCGCAGCCTTGCTGTGTGGGGTTGTGACGGCAAGGACTCGTGAGGGCTAGATAGCCGGTCATGAGGGCCATCCGCCAGGGTCGTGATCGCGAGCTCGGCGGTCCTGAGGTCCATCCGGCTAGGGGTCGTGAGGGGTAGCTAGCTGGGTGGCCTAACAAAATTCGGAGGCTTGGTCTGTGTTGCCTTGGTGTTTCATGGACCGGGACCGCCAAGGCTGCCTTTGGCCGCGGAGGGTGCTCGGTTTGACACCAGCTCAGACATTTCTCGCCATCTGCCCAGGTCCAAGGGTCTCAACCCATTTTTCGATCATTCTCTCTCTTCCACTGGCCTCGTGGCCACGTGTCACGTCTTGTGTGGTGGGTTTTATCATTTTGCTTGCTAGTGTGGTCTCATTGCTCGCATGACTTTTTTTGCAAGGTAGTTGTGTCTTCCTTTATATTTTTTATTTTGTGGCGCATGTCAGATGCCGCGCGTGTTCACCTGTCTTTCGCTTCACTTTGCAGCTCCTGGTTCGTCCAACGTTGTTCGTCGTCGGCTGGCATATTTTTTACTCCTTCCATCGGCTGAGGTTTGTGTATTTTCCCGCTTGCCTATGACCAATATGCTATGTTCGTTTATCGTCCCTCTCCTCTCCTCTTCGTATTTGCAACAATTCGAGTTCTTTGGTTCTCACCATTCTTCTCCATTGCTCCTTGGTCGTGTTCTGGAGGGAAGGGTGGAAGTGGCCACACAGGTGGGAAGCCTTCGACTGCTTCCATTTCCTTCCTCTATCATTTGTCGTCTGCTTTCTCCTTGCATTGTCTGAGGTTTGTATATTTTCTCGCTTGATTGTCACTGATATGTTGCCATCACTCACCGTCCCACTTCTCCCCTCTTCGTGTTTGCAGTCATTCGAGCTGGTTGCTTTATTATTTGGTTCTGGCCGTTCCTCACCCTTGGTCCTCTAGCATGTTTGGCTTGCCTTTTTTCCATGTTCGATTTTTTGGTCTTGCTCACTATGCTCTTTTTGTGGTTCACTGGTTGAAATAGGTGAGTAGTGTTGACTTTCCCTTATGTTGACTTTTGCTTGTTCGTTTTCTATGTTCGTGTAGCCGATAGCGATGTCGGAGTGCCGCCGGGGGAACAATCGTCACTGCCATCATCTCCATCGCCTCCATCAATCTTCACCACCATCTCCATCGCTATATCTCGCTCACTCTCCCACAAACTTCTATAATCAATGTGATTAAATTATTATCTAGTGCTTTGTTGCATCTATATTACTAGATGATATGTTGCGCCATTAGTGCAGAGACCAACTGCAGCCCAGAAGTAAAGCAAACTACAAGGATTTTTTTATCGATTGCGTGCAAATGATTATGTTCGTACTATGTGTGTATTTTCCTTGACGACGATTATCGCCCATAGCTTTCTCTGGTGACACATAAGTTGTTTTATTAAGCAGGCGAATGGACTCCGAGATTTTCTTATGCTAACTCAAATATTCTTTTTCATAGTTCGACTGTAGAAACTTAATTCTCTTTTTACAATAATTTTCTACTTCCCTATGAAATCCTTCAATGTTTTCAAAGATACAAAACATATGTCTCATTAAGTAAATAGATTACCCGCTGCACCATTGGCACAAAGCCCAACTAGAGGAAAGAAGCAAAACAACTTATGAACAACATAATTTATGAATGATTCGCAAATGAGTGAAAAACAAATACAACCGAGAACCCATGTGAACTATTTGAAGGATGTTTTTTTGTGAATTTTCTGCAGGTGATTGTGTTCGTATTGCATTTGTATTTGCCTTATATTTAATAACAACCTAAAATGTTGATCGTTACACATGCCTTTCTTTCGCAATACATAAGTCATTTTCTTGAGCATGTGTTGGGCTTGTGCTCGAGGGCATGCAACACCAGGGGCGGGAGACCACCCCTTTTGGTCGGTTCAAGGGTGGCGCGACATACACGGATACTACGTCACTGTGGATGCTCAGAGACACTACATTCTATCCAGGTTCGGGCTACATGGTGCGTAAAACCCTACTCCTGCTTGCTTGGTTTCTTTGGTGGATGAAGGTTACAAAGTTATGGAGTAGTGTTGCGTGTCCCGAGAAGGGAGAAGCAATCTCTAAGCTTATCTCTAATTACCCAAAAAATGTCTCTTTCTACATGGCGGACTGGGCCTCCTTTTATAGTGCAAGGGGTCACCACGGTGGCTAGGGATGGTACAACTATACCATAGATGTGCAGCGAGGCACCCGACACATACCTACCACATTAAATGTGGGGGTATGTGTTTTCTTATTCTGGTTTTTGGAGCGGATGCCAGTCATGTCACCGCCGGTTAGGGTCACTACAAAAAACACTTTCGTGATGATACATATTTGTCACAGTTGGTCACGTTATCTGTCATGCATGTACAACCATGACGATTTTTTACATAATCAAGATAGTCATAATTGTGTTGTCGTAGAAGCGTTCCATGACAATACTCAAATTATCATCACGAAAGTGTCCACTTCCATGACAATAAATGGTGCGTCATGGAAGTGTTTTTTTCAAGGGTGATCAACATATGGAATCCATCATAATAGATCGCCGTTAAGCTATCGGGTTCCAGTTTGGATTCGATAACCCGTTAACAGCCCTGACTAATGGCGATTTTCCACGTGTAAAATTTTCATTCGCCACTGAAACCACGTGTCAGCTCCACATTGTGACAGATGTCATCCATACAATATGCAGGATTCGCAAATGAAACGTTGACATGTGGAACAGCCTAGCAGTGACCCATTTAGTATAAAAGGGCCGGCCCAGGCAAAGGCCCACAAGATTTTGTCAGATACTACTTGCCCGACCCGTTAACAGCCTCCCATTTCTTGGCCCAAATGATGGCCCATATCAGATCCTGCCCGTTAACAGACTGCCATGTCTTTGGCCAAATGACGGCCCATAATAGGATCCGACCCGTTAACAGCCTATCTTTTTTTGGGTTAAATTACGACCCATATCAGATCCGGCCCACACTGTGCTTTTGGGTCCATTGAAGGCCTGGTTTGCATTTCGGCATGTTGAAGGCCCGTTTAACAGTTCGGTCGATGTTTGTTTCGGCCTTTTAACGGCCCCTTGATTCATATGGGCCGTTGTCGGCCTGGTTTCAGTTTTGGCCATTTAACGGCTCATGCTGCATCTGGGCCTATTTCTGGTCCGAAGTGACTTTTGGCCTGTTGATACGTCTCCAACATATCTATAATTTTTTATTGTTCCATGCGGTTATATTATCAATCTTGGATGTTTTATATTCATTTACTAACAACTTTATATCATTTTCTGGGACTAACCTATTGACATAGTGCCCAGTGTCAGTTGCTGTGTTTTGCTTGTTTTTTACTTCGCAAAAAAATCAATACCAAACGAAGTCCAAATGCCACCAAAAGAAGACACCTAGGAGGCCCAAGAAGTGCAACAGAGGGGCTCTATGGGGCCCACTAGGCACCAGGCCGCGCCCTGGTAGGTAGTAGGGCGCACAGGCACCTCCACCGACCTCTGGCTCTATAAATACACTAAAATCCCCAAAACCCCAGGGGAGTTGACGAAACACAATTCCAGCCGCCGCCAGTTCCAGAACCACGAGATCCAATCTAGAGGCCTTTTCGACACTTTGCTGGAGGGGTCAATGATCATGGAGGGGTTCTTCATCATCACCCTTGCCCCTCTGATGGTGCGTGAGTAGTTTACCATAGATCTATTGGTCCATAGGTAGTAGCTAGATGGCTTCTTCGCTCTTTTTGATCTTCAATACAATGTTCACCTTGATGTTCTTGGAGATCTATTTGATGTAATGACTTTTTGTGGTGTGTTTGTTGGGATCCGATGAATTGTGAGTTTATGATTGAATCTATCCATGAATATTATTTGAGTCTTTGCTGAACTCTTCTATGCATTATTGTTATAGCCTCACATTTCTTCCCCGAAACTTTGGTTTGGTTTGGCCAACTAGATTGATTTTTCTTGCAATGGGAAGAGGTGCTTTGTGATGGGTTCGATCTTGCGGTGCTCAATCTCAGTGATAGAAGTAGACATGACATGCATGTATCGTTTCCATTAAGGATAAAAAGATGGGGTCTATTCCTACATGAATAGATCTTGTCTACAACATGTCATTGTTCTTATTGCTTTACTTCGTTTTTCCATGAACTTAATACACTAGATGCATGCTGGATAGCGGTCAATGTGTGTAGTAATAGTAGTAGATGCAGGCAGGAGTCGGTCTACTAATCTTGGACATGATGCCTATATACATGATCATTTCACTGGATATTGTCATAATTATTCACTTTTCTATCAATTGCCCAATAGTAATTTGTTTACCCACCGTATGCTATTTTCTCGAGTGAAGCCTCTAGTGAAATCTACGCCCCCTCGAGTATATTTCCTATCATATTAAAACCCAAAAAATACCGTTTGTTTATTTATTTTATTTTGTGTTTTTGCTAGATCTATTTATTAAATCTCATACAATTAATCTATCTCAATACCGAGGAGGGATTGACAACCCCTCTTACACGTTAGGTTGCAAGTATTTGTTAATTGTGTGCGGGTGTTGTTTACATAGTGCTGCTTGGTTATCCTACTGGATTGATAACCTTGGTTTCATAACTGAGGGAAGTACTTACTGTTGTTGTGCTGCATCATCCTAACCTATTCTGGGAATTACCAACGCAAATACAAGCAATTAGGAAGAATTTCTGGCGCCGTTGCCGGGGAGACATCATAAACATCTATCAACTACCCAATCACAAATATCATCTCCTTGCAATTACTTTGTTTTCCATTTGCCTCTCGTTTTCATCTCCCCCCACTTTAAAAATGTTTTCAGAAAACACAAAAAATATTTGCCTTTTCTTTTATGTTTGCCTTTTTCTCGTTCGATCTTTTGTTCACTTATGATCTTGTTTGCGCACTCACGGTGACTCAAGAAAATACCAAATTGTGTGATTTTTTCAATACTACTAATAATGATTTTATTAATACTCCGATTGCTCCTCCCACCGCTAGTACGGAGTCTTATGATGCTGAATCTTGTTCTGAAAGAGCAATTTTCCAGTAGTCCTAATGAGGATGCCGTGTCCCATCTAAACACTTTCTTATAATTGTGTGATATGCAAAAGAAAAAAGATGTGGACAATGATATTGTGAAATTAAAATTATTTCCTTTCTCTTTGAGGGATCGTGCAAAAAATTTGGTTTTCATCTTTGCCTCGTAATAGTAATGATTCTTGGGATAAGTGCAAAGATGCTTTTATTACTAAGTATTTTCCGCCCGCAAAAATTATTTCCCTTAGAAATCAAATCATGAATTTCAAGCAACCTGAGCATGAACATGTTGCACAATCTTGGTAAAGAATGAAATTAACGCTAAGAAATTGTCCTACCCATGGTTTAAATCTATGGATGATTATACAAAAAAAATATGTGGGATTGAATTTTGTTTCTAGAAATCTTTTGGATTCCGCCGCAGGTGGTACTTTTATGGAGGTTACTTTGGGTGAACCTACTAAATTTCTAGATAATATCATGGCAAATTATTCACAATGGCATACCGAAAGAGCACCTACTAGTAGAAAGGTTAATACTGTTGAAGAAATTAGTACTTTGAGTGAAAAAGTTGATGCACTTATGAAATTGGTTGCTAGTAAAAATTCTCCTATTAATCTTAATGATGTGCCTTTGTCTACCTTGATTGAGCAAAATAATGATCCTGTAGATCTGAATTTTGTATCGCAAAACAATTTTAATAACAATGCTTATAGAGGTAATTTTAATCCTATGCCTTTTCCTGGAAATTCCTCTAATAATTACGGCAATTCCTTTGGAAGTTCTTCTTATAATAATAATAGTATTCCCTCTGATCTAGAGAGTAATATTAAATAATTTATTAATGCTCAAAAAGTTTTCAACATTGCGATAGATGAAAAGTTGAATAAGATTGATGATATGTCTAGGAGCATTGATAGAATTTCACATGATGTAGAAAATCTCAAGATTAAAAAATTTCCACCCAAAGTTGATGTTAATGAATCAATTAAAGCTTTATATGTTTCTATGGATGAAAGTAAGAAAAGAACCACTATGCTTAGAGCTAAAAGAGAATTTTTAGAAAAAGCATTTTTGCCCGATTGCTTTCATAGTAATGATGAAGATGTTAAGATGATTGGTGTTTATTCTATTGATTCCTTGTTTAGTAATATTAAACTTGATGATAAGAGGACTGAAGAAGAGTCAACTTTATTTAGAAGGTGTCCTCATAATTCGGAGGGTGAAAATTTTGTTGAATTTTTTGTTAAAACTGGGTTTGGAGAGGTCAAAACTTTAACTAGTGACATGCCCACTCTCTTGGATTACAAAGACTTTAGTTATGATATTTGCTCTTTGATTGAATGCATTTCTTTGTTGCAATCCATATTAAATTCACTCAATGCTTATAAACAAAATAAAGCTTTTACTAAACATATTGTTGAAGCGATGATGAAAGATTTAGAAGGAAAGCTGGAATTAGAGATTTCAACTCCTAGAAAATTATATGTGAATGGGAACCCACCATAAAAGTCAAGATCAAAAATTATGAGTGCAATGCTTTATGTGATTTGGGTCTGGTGTTTCCACAATTATGAAATCTCTATGTGATGTGCTAGGTTTTACCAATTTGGAAGAGTGTTCTCTAAATTTGCACTTGGCGGATTCTACTATTAAAAAGCCTATGGGAAGAATTTATGATGTTCTTATTCTTGCAAATAGGAATTATGTGCCCATAGATTTCATTGTTCTTGATATTGATTGCTATCCGTGTTGTCCCATAATACTTGGTAGACCGTTTTTACGGACTATAGGAGCCGTGATTGATATGAAAGAAGGGAATATTAAATTTTAGTTTTCATTGAGAAAGGTTATGGAACACTTCTCTAGAACTAGAATTAAGCTACCATATGAATCAATCATGAGGGCAACCTATGGAACAAAAGCCAAATATGACAATACTTGAATCTATGCATTATGCCTAGCTAGGGGCAAAAATGATAGCACTTCTTGGGAGGCAACCCAATGAATAAAATAAAATTTCCACTTTTTCTTTTTATTCTTGTGTGTTTGCACAATCATGCTACTGTTATGATTGTACTTTTTATGTTTAGTTAGTGTCTGTGCCAAGTAAAGCCTTTAGGATTATGTTGGATTATAGTTGATTTGATCATGTTGAAAACATGAACTTTTGTGCCTAGTGCTGGAATTTTGAAAATTCACAAAAACATGCTTTTGCTCTGACTTGTTTTACACATGATTGATATACAAATTCTCTACATCGTCCTAATGTTTAAAAAAATTTAGAGTTACAGAAGTATGGTTAAAGTTCAGATTACTACATATTGTTCTGTTTTTGACAGATTCTGTTTTTGTTGCATTATGTGCTTATTTTGATCAATCTATGGGATGTACCGGGGTATAAGCCATAGTAAAGTTGTAATACAGTAGTTATAATGCAATAATAAAATATGAATGAGTTTACAACAATACTTAAAGTGGTGATTTGCTTTATTATACTAACGGATCTCATGAAGGTTTTTGTTAAGTTTTGTGTGATTGAAGTTTTCAAGTTTTGGGGGAGATCACGATGGATGAAGGAATAAGGAGTGAAAAGAGCCTAAGCTTGGGGATGCCCATGGCACCACAAGGTAATATTCAAGGAGAACCGATCAATTAAGCTTGGGGATGCCCCGGAAGGTTTCCCCTCTTTCTTCTAACGACCATCGATAATTTTAATTGGAGCTATATTCTTATTCATCACGTATCATGAGTTTTGTTGTAGCATCTTGTATTATATGTGTCTTTGCTTTTTTTGCTTTTTAGTTTGTCACGATCATCCTTAATGGACACACCTATTTGAGAGAGCCATAATGATGCTATGATTTGTTAGAATTGCTCTATGTGCTTCACTTCAATTTTTTTGAGCTATGGAATTGCTCTAGTACTTCACTTATATCTTTTTGAGCATGGTGGTGCCTTAATTTTGAAGAAATTCTTTCGTGCTTCACTTATATTATTTCGTGAGATGAAAACTTTGAAGAAATATTTAAGCTCTTGTTCTTCACTTAAATTTGGTTAAGAGCTTGTTATTAGCAATGGTAATATATGAAATTAGTCCCAAAGTGATAGCTATTCAAGGGGGGTATAATAAATTTTTTCATGAAGATCACTAGATATTATTAACTTGATTCCTTGTAATAATTTTGAGATATGGAGATAGTAATATGTGAGTCATGTTGGTGAGTAATTATGCTTTAGTAAGAATATTAGTGTTAAGGCTTGTGATTCCCTATGCAAGCACTAAAGTCAATAGTTATGCAATGAAGTTACATCCTACCTGTGGTGCATTATTCGGTATTAGTTATGTTTAATGCTCATTTATGATTGTTTTTGTTTTTTGGTTGGTTGCTTCTCAATCTATTTGCTAACCTTTCCTTGTACTAAGAGGGAATACTGCTTGTGCATCCTGTGGCACCCCGACTCAGAGAGACCAGAGCACCCCGTATTCTAGCCCAAAGGTCAAGTCTTCTGGAATACAATATTGATTGACATAGAACAAATCAGATATTATTACAAATACTCGGGGATACAAGGGTCCGATAATACAACAAATTACATCGGCACGACGACACTACACCTGCCAAGGTAGCTATATGCTAGCAGTGGAACAACTCGAGGTAGCGAAATAATTCCGAGCAGCCGAACGACGACGACAATGATGGAGTCCACTCCGTATGGGACTCTGGCTGGAACACATATCCTATCTCGCAAACTCGGAATCCTCGACAAGCAATCATGGCATGACCTGCAAACTGGCATGACACACCAGGTGAGTACTTTGAATGTACTCGCAGGCTCACAACAACCAAAGCAATCAAGACAAACAACAACATGGCATTCACAATTTAAAGATTAATGAACATGATACTACTAGAACAACATAAGCATGGCATGAACATATGAACATGATGATACTAGCATGCAACATATTTAATATCACGATCCACTTACTCTATTCTGAGATTACGTCGTAACCACCACATGCATTAACTTACCATCTTGGGCATCACACGATCATCTCAGGTTCAACCAAGCTTGGTATTAACAATACCATAGTGATCATCCCATGGCCACAAGGAGCTTGATATTTACGCGTGATCATCACATGACACCATAAATATCAACCAACTTCGGCATCCATGATACCACTGTGATCCTCTCATGATCACATAAAGATCAACCAACTTCTGTCCTCATTGAACCAAGGTTATTATTTTGTCAGTTTATTATTACTGTCGACCCATAGTGTGACCTACTACAAACTGGACCCATATCTGCGGGCGCGACTATCAATAGATTATACACTCTACAGAGGTTAGTACACTATACCCACACCATAGAACCCATGGCCACATGCTCCCATTCGGGTGGACCAACGGCGTTCCGACAAAACCAATCTATTGCATGACACTCTCCCGACCACTTTGAAAAACTCCCCTTTGGGCTAAGTCATGGGTGGCCCCGGATGCCACTCTGGATATCAACGGCCACCATCCTGGCAAAACGGACTGCACAAGATGATATTGGAAGCATTAAACTAACCCACGAGTAAATAGTAAGCATGGCAACCATAGTAGACAGAGAAGTGCTTCATCTACATGTTGTATGCAATAAGCCTCCTTACAAAGGTTGGTACCAGCCCACAACATTCATCATATGATTGAGCTTTGTCATCTCTATTAGTGTTGTGCTACTGTTTAGCTACTCTCATGAGAAAGTGCTATTATTTTCCATGTTAATCTAATGTCACTAATAAACCGAGGCATTATTTTTCCACCTTTAGAGCCACTGATAAAATGAGGATAATGGAAATGCTTCTCTTTGTGACTATAAGTTTCATCAATTAGTCATCAGAAAGCCAATGCTGTTGTTTAGTGCTATACTTGTGCTCCCTATTTGACATGCCAAATCTTACATGTTAATCTAAGATATTGTTCCGCATGCTAATCTAAGGCTGCTAATAAATTGATGCACCGTTTAGCCACTGATAAAATAAAGTAATAATACAGTTCAAGTAGAGTTGTTGTCTTTGCTATCATATCATTTCCCATGAGGATAATGAAATGCATATCTTTGTGACCATAAATTTCATCATTTAGTCCCATTGTTAATGTAATGGCATGTTTTAATTATTTCCTTTCCTTTTTTGCGAGCAAATAGGGATGCTAGCATTTAGTTGTTCTCTTGTCTTTGCACAGCAGAATCTTCCTCCTCTAAAGAAGAATTTGGAGTACGTGAAGTGCCAAGTTCCGATCATGTCAAGAAGAAGAAGGGCAATCTATCTTCTTATCAGAAGGAGCAGTTGAAGGATGGTTACATTACCGCCCACAAGACCAAACTAACTTCAACTCAGAAGGACTCAGAGATCCCCATCTTTGCTGTTGTGATGGGAAAGTACAACATTGTTGTAGAATTCTTTCTAGTGAGTTCCATTTTTTAAATGTACACGTGTTCTACATGGATCTTGTAGCTGCATGTTTAAAACATAAAGTGTGAAGTGCTGGTCATGGAATATTAATGAAAACACTATCCAATAATGTGAATTCATAACCAATCGTATCTGAATTTAAATATTTCTTGCTTCATACTAATCACCTTTTCCTGTATTTATGCAAACAGTGATGCTAAGCTGATTTCAGTGGAACCGCACAAAATGTTTTGATGGTGCGTTCCCTCCATAATACTTCATCATGCACAATATGTCGAATGGTTCTCGAATCATTCGTTGCCACCTTAATCCAAAAAACTAGCTACAAGAAAGGAGTTGCTAATGCGTTCAAGGCGTTGCAACATATAAAGGCGAAGTCCTACAGGCTACGCACATAGTTGGTCGATTTTTGTGGAACTGCACAAAAAGAACAACTGGTTTATTTAGCACCAGGTCACATGTCAGTGTGCAAACTGATGACAAACCCCACCCATTCCACAATCGTAGGCATTTGATATTTTGGAATGGAAAAACCTTGTCAAATTTGCCCATTGATGTTAGCAAGAAGACATGCATTTAATATTTTGGAATGGGACACCCTTTGCCGTCAGCAACATCGATCAATTTTTCTTTATTTTTATATTTAGTTGTGAAGTAAATATTGCCTCTGGCGTGTGAATCATTGAGACACATAATCATCAGTCGATTCTTGTGAATGTTATCTATAAATTGTCACGCCTATGAGTTTGATTGCAATGTACAGCCATGCTAAAAAGCTGCTCAAACTTTTAGTACGTGTGAAACTTTGGCAAACAAGGTTATCACCATGCGTCCTGAGAATAATACTAGGATGTATTTTGCATTTTCATCTAATGCCATTGATACATGAATTCAAACTAACTGGATTAAATTCTTTCAAACACGGCCAGATTTATCATAAACATGCCCGATTACATTACATTTTAGACATTCTTCAACTAAAAAGTGGTGGTCGTCCGGCTCTGGAGGTATAATTAATGAACCTAATCTATGATCTCCGGCACCCATTCCCTGTGCCCGGCTGAGCCCCGACAACTAAAGCTTCTTCTCTAGCTCCACCATGCCGCTCTGCAGCTCCGCCTCCGGAGCCAAAGGAAGTGTAGTTGTCCAACTCCACGTCACCACCAAGCAGCTAATAGGCCATCGATGTTCAACCCACCAAGCTTGGCTTCAACCGGACGGCAGGAGCGGTGGCCTTACTTGGTTCCGAGCGGTGGCGACCTACCGTGTTCTACTCTTCCTTGTTTTCTGCATGGCACGACCTCGTTGCCGGTGGGGCGGGGCCTCGATGGAGCCAGCAATGTCCTCTACCTCATTGCCGACGGGATGTGGCCTCGTCGGAGCCGACGATGTCCTCTGCCTCATTGTCGGCGGGCCGAGGCCTCGGCGGAGCCAGTGATGTCCTCCGCCTCTTCATCGGTCTTTCCAAATAGAACCTCATCCGCCTCGTCGCCCTCCTTGTAGGCGGCCACAACCTTCACCACCTGCTAGTGGTACCGCCAGCGTGGGAGGCGGCTCTCGCGAGTGGAGCAGTATGACTCGAGCAGTGCCTCCCGCTCCGCCTGCTCTGCGGTGATCTGCTCATCCATGTGTAGGTGCTCCTGGAGGAGCTAGTGGTTATAGGCGGCGTCGACATGCGCCTCCCAAAACTGCTCCTCTCGCTGCTCCCTCACCATGTCTATGTATTAGGCATGGGCCTATTTGCTGGTCATGGTGCAATGCACCAGTGCGGATGGCAACAAGGAGGAGGTTGGCGTCGGCTCATCGACGACCACATGCTTCATTGGGACATCGTCATCCTCCGGCTGCCTGCAACCGGCCACTCGATAGCAATGGCGGTCATCTCCTTCTTCTGGTTTGTCGTCAGGGCCCATCCCGGAGAACGGTGTTGTGCGACAAAACCATGGTGTGAGCTGTGTGGAGAGGAGAATGGGAACATAGGCAGATGAATGCGGCTATGGCCGGGGCAACAGTTTATATAGCAATGGTGGGCGACAGTGGGACGAACAGGTGGTGCTGGAGTAGCCACCTCGGGAACCGCATGTCATTAATGTGGGCGGCACACATGCGGACAAACAACAATTGTGTCATTTGAACGCGGAGCATCCGCCTACACCGGGAAGCGGCGCGGGCGGCGCTGACCGTTTGGGGCGAGAAGCGCGGGCGAGGGAGGGGATTTGGGTTGGCCTGGTGTTGGAAATATTCCCTAAAGGTAATAATATTGTATTATTATATTTCTATTATTCATAGTTAAGAGTTTATATTGCATGCTATAACTGCTATGATTCTGGAATATGCGATTCAGTGGAAAACTCATATCCACTTGTGAAATGATAAATGGTTAACAATAGGTTCCCGGTCTTGTCTCTAAGACTGGCTCAAGTTTTGTTGGTGATCATGTTTTCTAGATCTTAGGATAGCCTTAAGTGTAACGATAGTCCTAAAACAACATTGAGGGTATGACGTTAGAAGAATGATCACCAACAAAAGTCATCTGTAACAAGGTATAACAACATTGAGAGTGTCTCGATCACAACAAGATAGTGGGCTTTGGGGTTTGAATTCCTCAGACCATGAGAGTGTCTCGATCACTTCCTACTAGATAGTGGGCTTTGGGGTTGCTCAAATGTCTTCTGTAACAAGGTGACATAACGATAATTTTCAGCCTCACCGGAAAGTTTGACTAGTGACCGGATAGCTCGAGAGTGGGATTTGCTCCTCTGACAACGGAGAGATATTCTCAGGGCCCTCTCGTTGGATAGAAACCATCATTGTCTGGCTAGACACAGGTGACTACGTCATAGGGATGCCAGAACGTGTTAACAAGAAAGAAGAACAAAATTGGTAACATGAGCAACGGTATAGTGAGCATGGTGATGACTCAGGAGGACACCGATGCACATCGGGTTTTGTAAATTATTGCAAAGAAAAGGGATAACCAAAGGTTCACTCAAATATCATTCGTGTAATCATAGGGACCGATATGGATGCCCACAATTCTGCTATAGGTCAATGAACGAAGGGGTTTCGTTCATGTCTATGATTTACCTAACCTACTGGGTCACAAACTTAAGGTAATCACGATTTGTTGAGTATTAGTGGTAAGGGAGTAATGAGAATATATTTGTGTAATTGTTTCATTAATACCCGAAATAGTTCCGAGAGGTTCCAGAAGCATTTCAGGGTCAAAGAAAGGGTTTCAGTGAATATCGGGTAATATCGGGTATTACCGATTAATATCAACCCCGATACAAGCAATCAGGAAGAATTTCTGGCGCCGTTGTCGGGGAGACATCATCAACATCTATCAAGTACCTACACATAAACCCTCATTTCCTTGCAATTACTTTATTTTTCATTTTCCTCTCGTTTTCATCTCCCCCACCTCTAATTTTTTTACAAAAATACAAAAATATTTTATGTTTGCTTTTTTCTTGTTCGCCTCTTTTGGACCTATCATCATGAGTGATTTTGGTATGCAGAAACAGATGATGGTAGAACTCCAAAAATTAAACGTTCTGCTAATCTGGATTCTAAAATTTTGTTTTGGGACAAGGGAATGTTATAGGAAAAAGTACCACCCAAGAATTCTTTAACTGTGTTGGAACTTTGGCTTTGGATGATGCCCCTATACTTAAAAGAACTAAAACTTATATAGAAGCTATTTCAGCACTTGTTCTTAAACTTGAGAAAAGATTTATTCGTACTCATCCTACCTTGCAAAGATTGTTTTATGAGCTACCTGTTATAAAGGATCATAGAGCTAATAAAATAGCTACACTTGTCCTTATGAATGAGTTTGATCACATAGTACGGGAAGCTAGGGAGATCTTTGATTTTTATGGTATGAACCATGATAAACCGGTAACAGATGTGATCCTTTACAATAGTGATTATTTATTAATACATTTGCTTGGTAATGATCGCATCTTTGATGAGAACCTTAAAAAGAAAATTCTAGTTTTGAATATTATCCAACAAGTTTTCAATGATGTTAATCAACAATATTCTTGGATTGTAGCCGGTAATCAAAGAGAATATGCATCTGGATGATATGTCTCCAACGTATCTATAATTTTTGATTGTTCCATGCTGTTATATTATCATTCTTGGATGTTTTACAATCATTTTATAGCAGCTTTATATCATTTTTTGGGACTAACCTTTTGACACAGTGCCCAGTGCCAATTGCTGTTTTTTGCTTGTTTTTTACTTCGTAGAATATCAATACCAAATGGAGTCCAAACGCAGCACAAATTTTTGGAGATTTTTTTGGACCAGAAGACACCACATGGGCCAAAGAAGTACCAGAGGGGATGCCCGAGGTGCCCTAGGGGAGTCGATGAAAAATAATTCCAGCCACCGCAAGTTCCAGAACCACGAGATCCAATCTAGACACCATCACGGAGGGGTTCATCATCCTCATTGGTGCCTCTCCGATGATGCATGAGTAGTTCACCATAGTCCTACGGGTCCGTAGGCAGTAGCTAGATGGCTTCTTCTCTCTTTTTGATTCTCAATACAATGGTCTCTTGGAGTAACTCTTTTTGCGGTGTGTTTGTTGGGATCCGATGAACTTTGAGTTTATGATCAGATCTATATCCATGAAAGTTATTTGAATTTCCTTTGATTTCTTATATGCATGATTAATTATAGCCTCGTATTTCTTCTTCGAATCTTTAGTATAGTTAGGCTAACTAGATCGATTTTTCTTGCCATGGGAAGTGGTGCTTTGTGATGGGTTCGATTGTGCGGTGTTCTTTCCCAGTGACAGAAGGGGCAGCAAGACACGCATGTATCGTTGCTATTGAGGATAACAAGATGGGGGCTATTCCTACATGAATAGATCTCGTCTACATCATGTCATCGTTCTTATTGCATTACTCCGTTTCTCCATGAACTTAATACACTAGATGCATGTTTGATAGCAGTCGATGTGTGGAGTAATAGTAGTAGATGCAGGCAGGAGTCGGTCTACTAATCTTGGACGTGATGCTTATATAATGATCATTGCCTGGATATCGTCATAATTATTCGATTTTCTATCAATTTCCCAACAGTAATTTGTTTACCCACCGTATGCTATTTTCTCGAGAGAGGCCACTAGTGAAATCTACGGCCCCGGGGTCTATTCTTTATCATATTTGCTTTGAGATATATTTTTATTCGCTTTTATGTTCAGATATATTATTCCAAAAACCCAAAAATACCTTGATGCAGTTTTTTATTACTTATTTTATTTCGCATTTTATCGAGATCTATTTATCCAATCTATCACAATTTTTATCCCGTCAACTTGACAATTTCTAGCGCCGTTACCCGAAGAGGGATTGACAAGCCCTCATAAGCATCAGGTTGCAAGTATTTGTTCTTTGTGTGCAGGTACCCGACGACCCAAAAGTATATGGGACCAATTGTAGCCTTTTCGATAAGTAAGAGTGTCGAACCCCACGAGGAGCAGAAGGAAATGGCAAGTGGTTTTCACCAAGGTAATGTATGCAAGTGCTGAAATTGTAAGTAACAGAGTAGTTTGATAGCAAGATAATTTGTAACGAGAAAGTAACGGTAGTAGTAACAAAAGTGCAGCAAGGTAGCCCAATCCTTTTGAGGCAAAGGACATGCCAAAATGGTCTCTTATGATAAGCAAAGTGTTCTTGAGGGTACATGGGAATTTCATCTAGTCACTTTCATCATGTTGGCTTAATTCGTGTTCGCTACTTTGATAATTTGGTATATGGGTGGACCGGTGCTTAGCTGCTATTCTTACTTAAAAAAAAACCTACTTATGATTAACCCCCTCGCAAGCATCCGCAACTACGAGAAAAGTATTAAGAATAAATTCTAACCATAGCATTAAACTTTTGGATCCAATCGGTCCCTTACGGAATTGCGCATAAACTAGGGTTTAAGCTTCTGTCACTCTAGCAACCCATCATCTAATAACTACTCCACAATGCATTCCCTTAGGACCAAATATGATGAAGTGTCATGCAGTCGACGTTCACATGACACCACTAAGGGAATCACAACATGCATATCATCAAAATATCAAACACATATCAAGTTCACATGATTACTTGCAACATGATTTCTCTCGTGACCTCAAGAACAAAAGTAACTACTCACAAATGATAATCATGCTCAAGATTAGAGGGGTATTAAATAACATAATGGATCTGAACATATAATCTTCCACCAAATAAACCATATAGTAATCAACTACAAGATGTAATCAACACTACTAGTCACCCACAAGCACCAATCTATAGTTCCGGTACAAAGATTGAACACAAGAGTGTGAACTAGGGTTTGAGAGGAGTTGGTGTTGTTGAAGATGTTGATGGAGATAGCCCTCCCCAAGATGAGAGAGTTGTTGGTGATGATGATGACGATGATTTCCTCCTCCGAGAGGGAAGTTCCCCCGGCGAAATCGCTCCACCGGAGGGCAAAAGTGCTCCTGCCCAGGTTCCGCCTCGAGACGGGGGCGCTTCATCCTGAAAGTGCTCCCCTTATTTTTTCTAGGTCAAAATGATTTATGTACCAGAAGAGGGGCACCAGAGGTGGGCCTGGATTAGCAGAACCCACCAGGGCGCGCCTGGGGGCCCAGGTGTGCCCTGGTGTCTTGTGCTCACTAGGGGTGCCCCCTCTGGTACTTATTTGCTCCAAAAATCCTTATTTATTCCATAAAAAATCCTCATAAAGTTTCAGCGCATTTGGAGTTGTGCAGAATAGGTAGCCTGACATAGCTTTTTCCGGTCCAGATTTCCAGCTGCCGGAATTCTCCCCTTTTGTGTGTACCTTGCATATTATGAGAGAAAAGGCATTAGAATTACTCCAAAAAGCATTATTATGCCATAAAACAACATAAATAACAGGTGGTAAACATGATGCAAAATGGACGTATCAAGTCCCCCAAGCTTAGACCTCACTTGTCCTCAAGTGAAAACCGAAATCGAAAAACATCTCCACATGCTTAGAGAGAGAGAGGTGTTGATAAAAAAATACAGACATAGTAGCATCATGTAACTTATTATAACAACAACAAACTTTAGCATAAAACTTTTATCATAGAACTTTTATCAGAGACTTCTCATGAATAAGTAAAGATTCATCACAACATCGAAGTATACAACATAAACTCTATTGGAAACCAGCAAACAATGTTCTCACTCAACTTTGCAACTACAATTCATCATCTTTTCAGGAAGGGTCACGTATCGAAGCCTTTAGGCAAGTCGAACTACTCAACCATCATATAGTCTTCTATTATTGCTAACACTCACCGCGTACACATGAGCAAAATGTTTCAACCGGACACATAGAAAGATAGGGGCTTGTAGTTTCGCCTCCCAACGTATTCACCTCAAGGGTGATGTCAACAATAATAACTCATGCTACCCATATTCAACTGGATATATGTGCCTAGATCTTTCCTCACCACATGATGTTTACCAAAGGAGAAAATAAAAAGGAATAGAGAGAAGAACTTTGACTCTTGCATGAAAGTAAATACATAAAAGTAAAAGATAGGCCCTTCGCAGAGGGAAGCAGAAGTTGCCATGCACTTTTTGTTTGTATGCTCAACCCCTTAGTGCAAGAGAATGTCATGTTATATTTCCCCTTATGATGGCATCCTTTATTATGCAGTCTGTTGCTTTTATTCTTTGCCATCACAAGTTTGTACAACGCTCAATTTTCTCTTACACTAAATGATCTAACACTTTTAGAAGCATTTTTATTGCCTTTTTGCACCGATGACAACTTACTTGAAGGATCTTACTCAATCCATAGGTAGGTATGGTGGACCCTCAAAACAAGATTTGGGCTTAAGTGTTTTGGATGCACAAGTATTATCTCTACTTAGTGCGGAATTTTTGGCTAGCAAAGGTAGGGGCAAACACCACATGTTGAAGGATCTATGACAATATAGCTTCCATGTGAATATGAACAAAATATAAATCATTACATTGTCTTCCTTGTCCAATGTCAACAATTTTGGCATATAATATTTTGATGGGTGCTCACAATCACAAAAGATTTCCAGGATAGTGTATTTGCACGTGAATCTTCTCTTCCCTTATTAATTCTTTCATGAGTTGCATCATTGACAAATGCTATGTTTGTCAATCTACAATAAAATTTACTACTTATACTTTTCCTTGTGTAATGTCATCACTTACCATAAGATTAGCATATGATCTTTTTCATTTATTTCCTTTCTTTTTATTGAAACAAGAAAGTAAAAGAAGCAAAACTCAAACTAAACTTTATTATATATCTCGCACACAAGTACAAAGATAGATCACTAAGAAAACTCTCGAAAAGAAAGGATCGAACTAAACTTTTATTCATCTAAAGCAAAAGATAACTATGGATCGAACTAAGAAAAGTAAAGGCAAAAGATAGTGGAGGTGATAAGATACCGGGGCACCTCCCACAAGCTTGGTGGAAGCCAAGGGGAGTGCCCATACCCGATACTTAATTTTCTTTTGGTGATGAAGAAGGAGGTGGTGGTGATGAAGCGGTAGTGATCTTGTCCTCTGGTTTCCACGGCAGAGGCTCACCATCATAAGAGGAAGAGTGAGTCTCTTGGGTCATGCAACTGGCAGCCAAACTCATACCTTTAAACCTTGCTTCATATTCAAAGACTTGGTTTTGGAGGCCATAGATCTGGCTCTGGAGGAAGTTGATTTGCTCGTTGAAGGAGAAGACGATGTCCTTCATGGACTTGACATCCACCTTGAGATCACAGGTGTAGTCCGTGATCTTGAGGTGATTGGCATTGAGTCCATGTTCAACCATCCCCTTGCATCGGAAGACTTCCTACTCCATAGCTTCAAGCTTGGCCTCCATGGATCCAGTTCCCTTGGGTCCTTGCACATCGCGGATGTGGAGCACCCCATCACGCATTTGGATAGCTTGAGGGTGCTGCATCACCTCCCGCAGATATGGGTTGACAACATTCGCGAAGAACTTGTCCTTAGCGGAGCTTGAAGCGGCCATGGTGGATTAGATCTGACAGAAAATAGCAAGAAAATAAAATAGGAGATTTCTCCATGATACGGAGGTCAACAGGTTCAGGGAGTATATAAAGATTTTTTTATCTTGGGAAACAAGCAAAACGAAAGAAAAATGGAGTCCGAAAGGTACCCGAGATGGGCACAACCCACCTAGGCGTGCCTGGCAAGCCATGTGCGCCCTGGTGTCTTGTGCCCACCAGGGTCACCTTCCTAGTAGTTTCTTATTTTCCTAATTTTTAAATATTCTAAAACTGACAAAAAATATTTTTGCAGATTTTTCAGAGTCCGTTTACTTACCGTATCACATACCTCCTTTTTTTTCACGATTCTGGAGTGTTCTAGAAAGTTTCTTTTATGTGTTCTTCCGGTGTCATAGTTTGGATAATATTTCTTTCAACATTAATGGGCATACCTGAGATATAATGTTTTATTCGTTGTCCACTAACAACCTTCGGGTTAGTACAATCGGCATTATTTATCTTGATAGCTCCTGATCGATAAACCTCCTCGATAACATAGGGTCCTTATCATTTAGAGAGGAGTTTTCCTCCAAAGAATCTAAAATGAGAGTTGTACAAAAGAACATATTCTCCAACTTTGAACACACGCTTTTGGATTCTTTTATCATGCCATCTTTTAACTTTTTCTTTGAATAAATTTGCATTTTCATAAGCTTGGGTTCTCCATTCATCTAATGAGCTAATATCAAATAACCTCTTTTCACCAGCAAGTTTGAAATCATAGTTGAGTTCTTTAATTGCCCAATATGCTTTATGTTCTAACTCAAGAGGTAAATGACAAGCTTTTCCATAAACCATTTTAAGAAGAAATACCCATAGGATTTTTTATATGTTGTTCTATAAGCCCAAAGTGCATCATCTAGTTTCTTAGACCAATTCTTCCGGGACCTGTTGACAGTCTTTTGTAAAAGTAGTTTTATTTCTCTATTGCTAAGTTAACTTGACCACTAGACTCAAGATCATAGGGTGATGCAATTCTATGGTTAACGTCGTACTTAGCAAGCATTTTACATAAAGCACCATGAATAAAGTGTGAACCACCATTAGTCATTAAATATCTAGGGACTCCAAACCTTGGGAAAATAACTCCCTTAAGCATTTTAATAGAGGTGTTGTGATCGGCACTACTAGTTGGAATAGCTTATACCCACTTAGTAACATAATCAACAACAACCAAAATATGAGTATAATCATTAGAGGAAGGAAAAGGTCCCATGAAATCAAATCCCCAAACATCGAATGGTTCAATAGCAAGTGAATAATTCATAGGCATTTCTTGATGCTTACTTATATTACCTATTCTTTGGCATTCATCACAAGATAAGACGAACTTACGGGCAGCATTGAAGAGAGTAGGCCAATAAAACCCAGATTGCAATACCTTATGAGCAGTTCTGTCTCCCACATGATGTCCTCCATAAGCTTCGGAGTGACATTTCCGTAGGATTTTCTCCTATTCATGCTCAGGTACACAACATCTAATAATACCATATACTCCTTCTTTATAAAGATGTGGGTCATCCCAAAAGTAATGTCTTAAATCGTAGAAGAATTGTTTTTCTTTTGTTGGTATGTGAAGCTAGCTGGTATGTATTTAGCAACAATATAATTAGCATAGTCAGCATACCAAGGTGTACTATTAGAAACATTTATTGTAGCTGACTGTTCATCAGGAAAGCTATCATTAATAGGTTGTGGGTCATCAAGAATATTTTCAAGCCTAGACAAGTTATTAGCTACGGGGTTCTCTGCTCCTTTTCTATCAGTGATATGCAAATCAAACTCTTCTAGTAGAAGAACCCACCTAATGAGTCTAGGTTTAGCATCTTTATTTTCCATAAGATATTTTATAGCAGCATGATCGCTGTGAACAGTCACTTTGAAATCAACAATGTAGGATCTTAATTTATCACAAGCAAACACCACTACTAATAATTCCTTTTCAGTAGTAGCATAAATCCGTTGAGCACTGTCTAGAGTTTTACTAGCATAATGGATAACATTTAATTTCTTATCAACTCTTTGTCCTAGAACAACACCAACATAATAATCATTAGCATCACACATAATCTCAAAAGGCAAGTTCCAGTCAGGTGGTTGAACAACATGTGCAGAAATTAAGGCTTTCTTGAGTGTTTCGAAGGCTTCCAAACAATCATCATAAAAAACAAAATGAATATCCTTTTGCAAAAGATTTGTAAGGGCCTAGAAATTTTAGAAAAGTCTTTGATAAATATCCTATAAAAACTAGCATGAACAAGGAAACTACGAATACCTTTGATATCTTTAGGGCATGGCATTTTCTCAGTTGCATCAACCTTGGCTTTGTCCACTTCAATGCCTCTTTCAGAAATTTTATGGCCCAAAACAATACCTCCGTTAACCATAAAGTGGCACTTCTCCCAATTCAAGACAAGATTTGTTTGTTCACATCTCTGCAAAACTCGATCAAGATTACTTAAACAATCATCAAAAGACTTACCATAAACAGAAAAGTCATCCATGAAAACCTCAACAATCTTTTCACAAAAATCAGAGAATATAGTAGTCATACATCCTTGAAAGGTAGCAGGTGCATTACATAGACCAAAAGTGATGTAGGGCAAAACCCTAGGTGGATGATCTTTCATGTTTGGAGGAATCCTACGGGAGAAACACGAAGAACACGCGGAAGCACAAAGGGGAAACCGCGGGGAGGACGAGAGAGAGAGACACGAAACTGACAGAGGATCAATCACACGAGTGCTAGATCACCGAACACAAAGAGATACATATGATCCACAATCAACAAAGGTAAGGATACAAAGGACAGTTCATCTCCTAACGGAGGTCTTGATGGTCTTCCCTCGAAAGGGGTCTTGAATCCGCTTGGGGGATCTTCTCCGAAGAGGTCCTGAGCTCCGAGGAGAAGTATCCAAGTGGATGAGAAAAGGGTCTCTCACAAACATGAGCTAATCCAGTGCTAACCCTAAAACGTACGGGATGAATGAGTATATATAGTCTGAGGGGGCGAAAGGGTACACGGGCCTCGGCCCAAGTGGCTGCGCGCAGGCAGGGCTGGAAGTTCCGGGCCAGGCCGGAAGTTCCGGGCGCCGGAAGTTCCGGGCAGGGTCCGGCCTAAGCCGAAAGTTGGCACAGTGGCGGCAGGGCTAGCTTCCGGGGGCCGGAAGTTCCGGACCGGGCCGGAGGCGGGGGCCGGAAGTTCCGGGCCAGGTTCCGGGCAGGTTCCGGGATAAGCAGAAAGTTGGCACGCCCGGGGTGGTCGATGTCGAAGGAGGCCAGAAGTTCCGGGCGGGCCGGAAGTTCCGGGGGCCGGAAGTTCCGGGCAGGTTCCGGGCTGGGCAGAGAGTTGACGCCTGCCTCTTCTTCTTCAGCAATGTACCTGATCGCACACAGAGTTTCCGTCTGAGGTAGCAGCCATGTCTCTTGAGTAGAAAGAGGGATTTCGGAGAGGAGCGAGTTCACCTTATCTTCGATAGCCTTAGAGCGGGCTCGAGTCATGGGTCCACGTGGTGTTGAAGGAGATGTAGATGCGTCCATGGGGATGATGGAAGGATGCTCCGCATCATCTCCCTCCCTGGGAAAGATCCGACCTCGGATCAAAATCTTCATCACCATGGAAAGGCGATAGGTCTTTGACGTTGAAGATGTCGCTCACGGTGTACTTGTCTCGTGGGAGTTCAATCTTGTAGGCGTTGTCGTTGTAGCGTGCTAGCACCTTGAAGGGTCCGTCGGCTCGAGGAAGAAGCTTGGACTTGCGTTCGTTGGGGAAGCGGTCCTTGCGAAGGTGTAGCCACACGAGATCACCAACGTTGAATACCTTGGGATGCTTGTTGATGTTGAGCTTGGTCGCTAGTCGGTGTACTTGGCGCTCGATGGTGTGTCTTGTGTCCTCATGCATCTTCTTGATGTAGCTTGCGTGTGCACTCGCATCCATGTTAGTGCGTTCTTGTAGAGGAAGAGGTAGAATGTCCAATGGTGACAATGGGTTGAAGCCGTAGACGACCTCGAAGGGGGACTTACCGGTAGTCGAATGTCTTGCACGGTTGTAGGCGTACTCGGTGATGGGTAGACACGCCTTCCACTCCTTGATGTTCCTCTTGATCAACACGCAAAGTAGAGTGGATAGTGTCCGGTTCGTCACCTCCGTTTGTCAGTCGGTTTCAGGATGGTATGCCAAAGAGAACAATAACTTGATGCCGAGCTTGGCGCATAAGGTCTTCCAAAAGTAACTCAAAAATTTGACGTCGCGGTCCAAGACAATTGTCTTTGGTACTCCATGAAGTCGCAAGATTTCCCTACAAAAGAGATTTGCAATATGTGAAGCATCGTCTATCTTGTTGCAAGGAATGAAATGTGCCATCTTAGAAAATCTGTCCACAACAACAAAGACGGAATCCTTGCCATTTTGAGTTCTAGGCAAACCAAGTATAAAATCCATGCTAATGTCCTCCCAAGGTTGGTAAGGAATGGGAAGGGGCATGTAAATACCATGGGATTGAGCTTTAGACTTAGCTTTGCGACATGTGGAGCAACGGTTGGTGAAGCATGAGACATCACGAAACATCTTGGGCCAAAAGTAGTTCTTGGAGAGCGTGGCGAAAGTCTTGTCGCGTCCAAAGTGTCCCATAAGTCCACCTCCATGAGCCTCTTGCAAAAGTAGCAAACGAAGAGAAGACTCGGGAATGCAAAGTTTGTTAGCTCTCATAAGATAAGCATCCTTTATGTAATATCGTTCCCAAGACGTGTGTGCCAAACACTTAGCATAAGGAGTAGCAAAAGAAGGATAATGCTCATACAAGTCTTTTATATGCTCAAAACCAATAACATTCAACTCAAGTTTAGTCACAAGTGTGCATATGCATGAAAGTGCATCTGCAACTACATTTTCTTTACCCTTAATGTACTTGATCACATAAGGAAAAGATTCGATGAATTCACTCCATTTGGCATGACGCTTGTTCAATTTAGTTTGACCTTTTAGGTACTTTAGCGTTTCATGATCGGTATGGATGACAAACTCATGAGGTCTAAGATAATGTTCCCAAACATGTAGCACATGCACTAAAGCATACAATTCTTTGTCATAGATGGGATAATTAAGCTGAGCACCGGAGAGTTTTTCACTAAAATAAGCAATGGCTCGTTTTTCTTGCATTAAAACTCCGCCAATTCCGGTACCACTTGCATCACAATGAACCTCAAAAGTTTTGTCAAAGTTGGGTAAAGCAAGAATCGGAGCATGAGTAAGCAAAGATTTAAGCTCATCAAAAGCGGTGGATTCCAAAGTTCCCCAAACAAAAGGAGCATTCTTCTTACTCAAAGCATGTAAAGGAGGGGCAATTGTGCTAAAGTTTTTCACAAAGCGGCGATAAAATCGTGCTAGACCAAGAAAACTTCTCACTTGTTGCAAATTGGTGGGTTGGGGCCAAGTTTTAATTGCTTGAATCTTAGTTTCATCAACATGGACACCCTTGGAAGAGACAACAAAACCCAAGAAAATCACTTTGTCCACGCCAAAAGTGCATTTTTTCAAGTTTGCATAAAGGCGTTCCTTGCGAAGAGTTTGCAACACAGTTTTAACATGATTAATATGCTCTTTCATGGTTTTGCTAAACACAAGGATATCATCAAAGTAAACCACAACGAAGACTCCAATGTAAGGTCTAAGCACATGATGCATAAGACGCACGAAAGTTCCGGGTGCTTCCGACAAACCCTTAGGCATCACTAACCACTCATATAAGCCAAATTTGGTTTTGAATGCGGTTTTCCATTCATCACCTTCTTGAATGCGAATTTGATAATAGCCACTTTTAAGATCTATTTTTGAGAAAAAGTTGGCTCCACTAAGTTCATCAAGCATATCATCTAAGCGAGGAATGGGGTGCCTATAACGAACGGTGATGGCGTTTATGGGTCAACAATCGGAACACAAACGAAAACTTCCATCGGGTTTAGGTACAAGGATAACGGGAGCGGCACATGGGCTTAAGCTTTCACGTACCTGACCGTTGTCGATGAGTTGTTGTACTTGTCGTTGAATCTCCTTGGTTTCTTCAGGATTGACACGGTATGGGGCTTTGTTTGGAAGTGGCGCTCCGGGGATGAGGTCGATTCGATGCTCAATGCCACGTAGTGGAGGTAGACCCGGAGGTAGCTCATCGGGAAAGACATCTTTGAATTCCTGCAAAAGAGACTTAAACACTAAAGGTAACTCGTGAGAGGTGTTAGTTGTTGGCTCTCCATCTTTGCACACAAGGACGAAGTGCGTCACACTCAATGGGTTGTCACACACTTCTCTTATCTCACTTTTGGTGGCAAATAGGATGAAGTTTTTCTCTCTAGGCGAAGAGGCGCTCATATTTGGCTTGTGGCTCTCACTCTCTTTTGGGTGGGTAACTTTCTCACTCTTCTCGCCATGGTGGGTGGCTTGTTTGTCGGCTATCACTTGACTAGGAGACATAGGTCGTAGCACATACTCTTTCCCTTTCATCTTGAAGCTATAGTGATTGGTGCGCCCATTGTGGATGACACCACGGTCGAATTGCCATGGTCGACCAAGAAGGAGGTGGCAAACGGTCATTGGGACCACATCACACTCCAAAGTGTCTTCATAAGCACCTATTTTGAAAGAGACTTGGACCGTATGCTCGACTTGTATAGTGCCGGAGTCACTTAGCCATTGGACCTTGTAGGGGTGTGGGTGCTTCTTCTTGACCAATTGAAGTTTGGAGCATAGTTCTTCACTTGCCAAGTTGTGGCAACTACCTCCATCGATGATGACCTTGACGGACCTTCCATTGATGCTGGCCTTAGTGTGGAAGATGTGGCATCGTTGGTCTTCTTCTTGTTGATGTTGAAGTGTCAAGACTTTGGAGACAACGAGAGTGGGGCTCGAATCCTCATCACAAAAGACTTGATCATCTTCATCCTCATTCACGCGCCGGTGCATGGCCACTTGCTCAATGGCTTCCATTTCATCTTCACTCATTGAGTCGTAGGTGCCATCGTCGTTGAGGATCATAGTGCGCTTGTTGGTGCATTGGAAGGCTTTGTGGCCTCGGCCGCCACAAGTGAAACATTTGAAGGAGCTTGTCTTGACGGTCTCATCGGTTGGAGTAGATGATGAAGCACGCGGCTTGAAGTTGCTTGTCATAGGAGGAAGGCGACTTGAACTTGCCGAAGTTTTCTTGTAACTTGACTTGTCGTCGTTGCTTGGAGAAGGTTTGGTTGATGTAGATGTTGAAGGAGTCATTGAAGCTTGGATGTTGGAGAAACCGTAGGTCTTGGACGAGTACTTGGCGTATTTGAAGTCATCTTGCACTTGACGTTCCGCCTTGGTTGCTTGATGTACGAGCTCAATGAGGTTGGAATAGGGTTGGAAGTCGGCGATCTTCTTGATGGGACGATTGAGTCCATTCAAGAATCGTGCCATTGTTTGCTCATCATCTTCCTTGACATTGGCTCGAATCATGGCTATCTCCATTTCCTTGTAGTATTCTTCAACACTCTTTGTTCCTTGCTTGAGGAGTTGTAGCTTCTTGAAGAGATCGCGGTTGTAGTAGGTTGGTACAAAACGTGCCCGCATGACATCCTTCATTTGAGCCCAAGTGGTGATTGGAGGTTCACCTCTTGCTTCGCGGCGTTCAAGGACTTGTTCCCACCATATGAGCACATAGTCTTGGAACTCAAGTGATGCCATAGCGATCTTCTTCTCTTCCTCAAAGTTGTGCAAACGAAAGATTTTGTCGACCTTCAATGCCCATGAGAGGTACTCTTCTGGATCGTTGCTTCCATTGAACTTGGGCATTGTGAACTTGAGCTTGCCATAGCGTTGCTCTTCATTGTGTTGTTGGCGATGGTGATGATGACGTCCTTGACGTGGAGGATAGTCATCCTCATGTTGCTCTTGGCGCGGAGGAAGTCCATGATCAACTTGCTCTTGTTGAACTTGAGGTTGAAGAGGAGCTTGACGTTGTACACGCGGATGGTAGTTCCTCTCTTGGATTTCTTCTCGAAGAGCTTCCTCTTGATTGCGCCGTTCGCGATTGCGGTTGGCGATGGCTCGACTTGATTCTTGAAGGGCACGTTGCGCTTCAAGAGCTTGCGCTTCTCGTTGTTGTTGTTGAAGACGTTGAGCCTTGACATCTTGTTCTTCTTGGTGTAGACGCGCTCGTTCTTCTTCTTGGCGCCGTAGTCGTTGCCGTTCTTGAGCTTAAGCAAAATTCACTTGGTTTGATTGAGGACGAGGGACTTGCTCATCGACTTGCTCTTGTGAATGCTTGTCTTGTAGCGGGTTCCGAGATGCATGCCGGTCTTGACGCGCGGCTCGTCGAAGAATGGTCGAAGACGGTGTACTTGAGCCGGAGAAGGTGTCATCGGAGTGTCGACTTGAGCGGCTCCGTCTTGAGGAGGAAGAAGTGGAATGATGCCGGTTCCTCATCAAGGCGCGGATCTCGTCCATTCTTGCATCATTTTCTTGCTTGTGAGAGTCGAACTTGTCGTCGAAGTAGTCTCTTGTATGTTGCTCGGAGAGTCGCAAGTCGGTGGCGAGGTTGTCGATGCGGTCGCTCATAGCTTGTTGCTCTTGGTGTAACGCCCTTTGAGCACCAAAGAGGTGGCTCTTTGTGACAAATGAGGACATGTCGTCGCCGTTCTCGATGAGAGGTGGATTTGTAGAATAACTTGGCCTATCCATCATACCAAGCAAAATGTAAGTGGTAGAAGGAAAAGAATGTGTACCAAATGTACCTTGACCGATGTTGAAGATGAATCAAATTCACTCAAATGCGGACAATGAAATAGCACTGTTGGTACCAATTCTTGTCGGTTTGGACACCTACACATGTAAAAGCTTATGGTGGAGCTTGGTTAGGATGGTGGCACAAAATTTGATGCAATGGTAAGTGAGCTTCAATAATGTTGGAAAAGATTCACAAATTTGCAAATGCAACAAGTAGACCAAGCAAGTATGGGTACACAGAAACACACACGCAAATAGATAAGTGGGATTGTAGTAGAAAACAGGGCTTTCGTCCAGGCCAGTTTATCCCATTAGTCCCGGTTCAATCCAGAACCGGGACCAATGGAGCTATTTGCCCCGGTTCGTGAGCCCAGGGGGACGGCCGGTCCACGTGGGCCATTGGTCCCGGTTCGTCCGGACCTTTTGGTCCCGGTTGGTGGGACGAACCAGGACCAATGGTCCTGGCTCCTGGCCCACCACTATTGGTCCCGGTTGGTGGCATGAACCGGGACCAAAGGGTTACCTGTAGTCCCGGTTCATGCCACCAACCGGGACCAATGGTTCTGCCTATATATAGCCCCTCGCGCAAGAGCAGAGCACACTGCTCTGTTTTTTCTGGCCGAGGGGGAGAGGGCTTGGTGGTGCTCTAGCTCACCTCCTATGCACACAAGGTGTTCGATGGAATGCCCGAGCCACACTACTTAAGGTTTCTCCTCTCCAAGCTCGACCGCCAAGCTCCATTTTCCTCAATATTTATCTAGGTTTAGCGGTCCGTCACGCCCCGTCCCCGTCTTCACCGCCGTCGATCACCCGCGCCGATCTCATTGCCGGCACCACCGTGGTGAGCCTCTTGTTCTTATCTTCTTTCTGAAAGGAAAAATATTATTACTTGTTTGTTTAGATAGATACTTGTATTATTTTCTTACTTTTATTATTGCATCTTATATAGTGCGCCGATGGTTTTGGTATCCGCCCCCGTCGGCCCTCGTCCTGTCTATGATTCGGATGTGGTATATATTATCTTTTCATAACTATTGGTTCATTTATTGTTTATGAAAATTATGCCGACCAACGTGACATAGATTTTATTTATCTAGGAGGTTGTTGAACCGGAAATTCCAACCGACCCTATTGTCTAGAGGTTAAATTTAGTTGAAGAAGAAAACAATTTCTTGAAGGAAAAAATAAAAAAACTTAAGGAGGAGAAGATGATATTGGAGTTGCATGTTGCGGATGTCGTCGATGATCACAAGATCAAGATGGATGCAATGCGCTTGAAGATGAGAAAGATTAGAAAATATGCCATTCATACCGAGGCTTGGTATCATTATGCCGTTGGATCAGTTGTTACCTTGGTTGCGATTATGATCGCATTTGTTTTCGCATTGAAATGTTTTACATAGTTTCAATGTATGGTTTAATTAATTTAGATGCTCTGCAGAGCTTTATGTTGTTAGATGAGAACTATGTATCTACTTTGGTTTTTATGTGATGATGAACTTCTATTAATTTGGTCACTTAATTATCTATTCATGATGTTCTGTAATGATTTTTGACACACTTAATTATATATAATGCACGCAGATGAACCGGCAATGGATGTACGGTGACAGACACACCTCCGAGTACATTAAGGGCGTGCATGATTTTCTCGAAGTGGCGGAGGCAAACAAGCAGAATGGTTTTATGTGTTGTCCATGCCCTATATGTGGGAATACGAAGTCTTACTCTGACCGGAAAATCCTTCACACCCACCTGCTTTACAAGGGTTTCATGCCACACTATAATGTTTGGACGAGGCACGGAGAAATAGGGGTTATGATGGAAGACGGCGAGGAAGAAGAGTACGATGACAACTATGTGCCCCCTGAATACGGTGATGCTACTGAACATCAAGATGCACCAGACGATGTGCACGATGGTGCTGCAACGGGCGAAGCTGCTGAAGATCAAGAGGAACCAGACGATGTGCCCGATGATGATGATCTCCGCCGGGTCATTGTCGATGCAAGGACACAATGCGAAAGTCAAAAGGAGAAGCTGAAGTTCGATCGCATGTTAGAGGATCACAAAAAGGGGTTGTACCCCAATTGCGAAGATGGCAACACAAAGCTCGGTACCGTACTCGAATTGCTGCAGTGGAAGGCAGAGAATGCTATGCCTGATAAAGGATTTGAGAAGCTACTAAAAATAATGAAGAAGAAGCTTCCAAAGGATAACGAATTGCCCGACAGTACATACGCAGCAAAGAAGGTCGTATGCCCTCTAGGATTGGAGGTTGAGAAGATACATGCATGCCCTAATGACTGCATCCTCTACCGCGGTGCCTACAAGGATCTGAACGCATGCCCGGTATGCGGTGCATTGCGGTATAAGATCAGACGAGATGACCCTGGTGATGTTGACGGCGAGCCTCCCAGGAAGAGGGTTCCTGCGAAGGTGATGTGGTATGCTCCTATAATACCACGGTTGAAACGTCTGTTCAGAAACGGAGAGCATGCCAAGTTGATGCGATGGCACAGTGAGGACCGTAAGAAAGACGGGAAGTTGAGAGCACCCGCTGACGGGTCGTAGTGGAGAAAAATTGAGAGAAAGTACTGGGATGAGTTTGCAAAGGACCCAAGGAACGTATGGTTTGCTTTAAGCGCGGATGGCATTAATCCTTTCGGGGAGCAGAGCAGCAATCACAGCACCTGGCCCGTGACTCTATGTATGTATAACCTTCCTCCTTGGATGTGCATGAAGCGGAAGTTCATTATGATGCCAGTTCTCATCCAAGGCCCTAAGCAACCCGGCAACGACATTGATGTGTACCTAAGGCCATTAGTTGAAGAACTTTTACAGCTGTGGAATGGAAACGGTGTACGTACGTGGGATGAGCACAAACAGGAGGAATTTAACCTAAAGGCGTTGCTGTTCGTGACCATCAACGATTGGCCCGCTCTCAGTAACCTTTCAGGACAGACAAACAAGGGATACCACGCATGCACGCACTGTTTACTTGACACCGATAGTATATACCTGGCAAGCTGCAGGAAGAATGTGTACCTAGGCCATCGTCGATTTCTTCCGACCAACCATCAATGTCGAAGGAAAGGCAAGCATTTCAAAGGCGAGGCAGATCACCGGAAAAAGCCCGCCATGCGTACCGGTGATCACGTACTTTCTATGGTCAATGATTTACACGTAATCTTTGGAAAGGGTCCCGGCGGACTAGCTGTTCCGAATGACGCTGAGAATCACGCACCCATGTGGAAGAAGAAATCTATATTTTGGGACCTACCCTACTGGAAATACCTAGAGGTCCGCTCTTCGATCGACGTGATGCACGTGACGAAGAACCTTTGCGTGAACCTGCTAGGCTTCTTGGGCGTGTATGGGAAGACAAAAGATACACCTGAGACACGAGAGGACCTGCAACGCTTGCACGAAAAAGAGGGCATGCCTCCGAAGCAGTATAAAGGTCCTGCCAGCTACGCTCTTGCGAAAGAAGAGAAAGAAATATTCTTTCAATGCCTGCTCAGTATGAAGGTCCCGACTGGCTTCACGTCGAATATAAAGGGAATAATAAATATGCCAGAGAAAAAATTCCAGAACCTAAAGTCTCATGATTGCCACGTGATTATGACGCAACTGCTTCCGGTTGCATTGAGGGGGCTTCTACCGGAAAACGTCCGACTAGCCATTGTGAAGCTATGTGCATTCCTAAATGCAATATCTCAGAAGGTGATCGATCCAGAAATCGTACCAATGCTAAGGAGTGATGTGGCGCAATGTCTTGTCAGTTTCGAGCTGGTGTTCCCACCATCCTTCTTCAATATCATGATGCACGTCCTAGTTCATCTAGTCAACGAGATTGTCATTCTGGGGCCCGTATTTCTACACAATATGTACCCCTTTGAGAGGTTCATGGGAGTCCTAAAGAAATATGTTTGTAACCGCGCTAGGCCAGAAGGAAGCATCTCCATGGGCCATCAAACAGAGGATGTCATCGGGTTTTGTGTTGACTTCATTCCTGGCCTTAAGAAGATAGGTCTCCCTAAATCGCGGTATGAGGGGAGACTGACTGGAAAAGGCACGCTTGGAAGGGACTCAATAATATGCAGGGACGGATATTCTTGGTCTCAAGCACACTACACAGTTCTACAGAACTCTACCTTGGTGACCCCGTATGTCGATGAACACAAGAACAGTCTGCGCTCCAAACACCCGGAGCAGTGCGACGACTGGATTACATGTGAACACATCAGGACTTTCAGCAGTTGGTTGGAAACACGTCTCAGAGGTGACAACACTGTTTGTGATGAGCTGTACTTGTTGTCCAGGGGACCATCTTCGACTGTAATGATTTGGAAAGGATACGAGATAAATGGGAATACATTTTACACGATTGACCAAGATGAAAAGAGCACCAACCAAAACAACGGTGTCCGCTTTGATGCAGCAACCGACAATGGAAATGACACATATTATGGTTACATAGCAGACATATGGGAACTTGACTACGGAGTAGATTTTAAGGTCCCTTTGTTTAAGTGCAAGTGGGTCAATCTGTCAGGAGGCGGGGTACAGGTAGACCCACAGTACGGAATGACCACAGTGGATCTGAAAAATCTTGGGTACACTGACGAACCGTTCGTCCTAGCCAATGATGTGGCACAGGTTATCTATGTGAAGGACATGTCTACCAGACCGAGGAAAAGAAAAGATAAGGAAGCGAATACATCATACAATGAGCCAAAGCGCCACATAGTTCTTTCAGGAAAAAGGGACATCCTGGGAGTGGAGGGCAAGACAGACATGTCTGAAGAGTATGAAAAGTTTCATGAAATTCCCCCCTTCAAAGTCAAGGCTGACCCAAGCATCCTGATAAACGATGAAGATTATCCATGGTTACGGCGCAATAAGCAAACGACACAAGCGAAGAAAAAGTGAAGACTTTCTCCCGCAACTATTATGATGATAACATGCCAACTTTGTAACAGACGAGTATGATACCATTGTCTGTTTTGTACATGCACATGCTATGCCAACTTTTTCAGAGTTCATTTGAAAACTATGAATTTTGAAACCTCGCCAACCGAAGGGCGCTCACACCGGTTTATAAATAAAGCAACAAAGAAAACAAAAAAAGAGTTTCCAAATTTGAAAACTAATGGCACTAACAGAAAGTTTATAATTTTTCTAAAACTAAAAGCAAAAAGAATTAAAAAATAAAGGAAAAAACAACAAAAAATAAATAGTGCAGAAAACAGAACAAAAAACTGACAAAAATAAAAATAGCAACAATAAGTATTTTGTTGTAAGTAGAAACAAAAGAAAATAAATAAAGCAACAAAGGAAACAAAAAAAGAGTTTTCAGATTTGAAAACTAATGGCACTAACAGAAAGTTTATAATTTTTCTAAAACTAAAAGCAAAAAGAATTAAAAAATAAAGCAAAAAACAACAAAAAATAAATAATGCAGAAAAGAGAACAAAAAACTGAAATAAAAATAAAAATAGCAACAATAAGTATTTTGTTGTAAGTAGAAACAAAATAAAATAAATAAAGCAACAAAGAAAACAAAAAAAGAGTTTTCAGATTTGAAAACTAATGGCACTAACAGAAAGTTTATAATTTTTCTAAAACTAAAAGCAAAAAGAATTAAAAAATAAAGCAAAAGACCAAAAGAAAAATAAAGCAAAACCAAAATAAACTAAATAAAGCAACAAATAAAACAAAAAAAACAAAAAAAAATGCCACCTACTGGGCCCCCACGGCCTGAATACGACTAGAAACCCTATGGGCCAGGATTCAGGCCCGTGGAAGGCCCAGTAGGCCCACAGGCACAGATGGCAGAGTTAGGCCCGAAAGCCTGCTTTAGAGAGGAGCTCGAGAGGGGAGCCGCACCGCACCTTATAAACTTGTGCGGCTCCCTCTCAACTAGCGAGGTGGGACTAAACATTTGGTGCGGGGCAGCACAAGGCCTTTGGTCCCGGTTGGTGGCACCAACCGGGACTAATGCCCCCCTTTAGTCCCAGTTGGTGCCACCAACCGGGACCAAAGGCCGCCGCTTCCCGCCCTTTGGGCTGCTGAAAATTGGCCTTTGGTCCCGGTT
>NC_041383.1:468836353-468840632 GCF_002162155.2 Triticum dicoccoides | reverse complement strand
TCTTCTCCTCTGTCATCGTCGATATACCCCTCCCGATAACTTCAACATGAGAGGAGAAGAAGAAAGAAAGGAATAGAGGAGAAAGAAGAAACTTTGACACGAGGGGGGGTACCGATACCCCCTCCCCGATAACATTATTTTCCCATGTATATGTATGTTGCTTCGTTGTCGATATAACGAGGGTGTCGAGGATCACCGAGGGGTCGAGGGTCGGGAACTAGGGTAGAGGGTCGAGGGTCGTTAAGGGGTCAAGGGTCGAAGGTTTCAGGGTCGAGGGTCGTTAAGGGGTCAAGGGTCGAAGGTTTCAGGGTCGAGGGTCGTTAAGGGGTCAAGGGTCGAAGGCTCTCGACCCCTCGGCGATCCTCCCGACCCCTTGACCCTCGACCGCTCGGCGATCCACGACCCTCTACCCTACCGCGGGCGTCGATGTCCACGTCACTTGTGGGACATAGATGTAGTGTTCAATGCCGACCCCCTCCCGATAGCTTCAACACGTGGGGGGTCGATATTACCCCCTCCTAGCTTGAAGCGTTCTCGAGGCCACCCCCTAACCCTTGAAGCGTTGTCGAGGCCACCCCAAACCCTAGAGAAGCAGCGTCGAGGCCACTAATATGATTCCTTATTGTGATTAGCTAGCTAGTTCTACGTTTGCCACTAATATATCCATATATGTCATGTTTGAATAATAATTGCCATGTTGTAAATATTTGTAGAAACTATGGACACCCCCCGAGACAAAGCACAAGAAGCGTTGTTGAGGGACATAATCGCAGAAGGAAGTGATGCCCTCTCCTCGATGTTTCTCAACGACAATGATGGTCTGGAAGGAGAGGGTGAAGAAGCAGCTGGCCCTCTCCTCATTGATTTACATGGCGACCCAATGCCGGTGCAAGAAGGAGAGGGTGAAGAAGTAGACCGTGAGGACGGCTCCGGTGATCACCAAACCGAGTCCGGCCAGGTATATATATTAGTTAAGCCTGTGCTGACTAGCTAATTGATGCATTCATTGTTTTGGTATGTACACATATTAATTAACTCTCATCTTTGTTCTTTTTTCTAGCCCTCCGGATCGAGCACAACTTCGGTAAAGAGACGAGGCCTGAAGAAAAAGTTGAGCTCAGATGAAAAGTTTGAGATCATACAAATCGTGCGCGACGGCCAACCGATTGAACCCTACCAGACAAAGAAGGCATTTGTTGCTCAGTGTGGGGTTCTGGTTAGGGACAAGATCCCGATCAGCATCCAGCAATGGTATAAGCCTAAGAACAAAGACCCTAAGGTGTCTTATGTCAATGAGATGCAGAAAAAGAATCTTTGGACTGAGCTGAAGTCAAATTTCACCCTACCGCCGGAGGATGATCCGGAGAAGCCAGTTATAGAGCCATTAATCAAGTCTTTTGCTCTGAGGAAGATGGCAGACCTATTCAGGAATTGGAAGAAAGACCTCAATAGGTATGTCGAAAAAAATGAGACACCAGAATTCATTGGCAAATATGAGAAGATCAGAGATGACTGGCCCGCATTTGTGGCCCACAAGACATCGGAAAAGAGTAAAAAAATGTCGGCGACAAACAAGAGAAATGCTGAGAAGAAGAAGCTTCACCATCGCACGGGGTCAGGTGGCTACCTTGTAGCCCAGCCTAAGTGGGCCAAGGCTGAGAATGATCTGCTTGATAAAGGGATCGAACCAGAGACAATGAACTGGCCAGAACGGTGCCGGACTTGGTTCTTTGGGGCCGGCGGATCCTTGGACCCTATAACAGGGAAGTGCATTTGGACGGAAGAACAATTGGACATACCAGTCAAGAAGCTTCAGCAATATATCGAAGCAGCGCAGCAAGGGACGTTCGTTCCAGACAGGGAGAAGGACGAGCTCACAATGGCCCTCGGCAATCCTGAGCACCCTGGACGGACACGAGGCACGCCAGGCTCCGTTTCGTGGAAGGCTGGATTTCCGGACGCAGGGGGTTACAAAACCCACGAGAGGAGGAAGAAACTGGAGCAGAGCCAACTGCAGTCGCTGCACGAAAGGGTAATGGGGCTAGAGGAATGAGAAGCAGATCGCAGCAAACGACCTGCCGAAGCTTCCCCCGAAGCTACCCCGCCATCTCAGTGGAAAAGTAGCGTGGCTTCCACCGAGCTGCTTCAGCCAGAGCATGCCTTGACGGCTCCTGCCAGCTATCCCGTGGATGCTATCACGGATGCTGAAAATTGCCACCTTATGGCGCAATGGAGCAATTTGAAGGTCAAGGCGGCTGTTGGCTCTGTTTATCCTACTAAACCCGACTCAACTTTTCACTGCCGGCCGATTCCAGAAGGATATGCTAAGGTGATGGTCGATGAAATAACGGAGGGATTTGAGGACCTCCGGCTTGACCACCCTACCGGTGAAGGGGAGTATCGGCTGGGTTCTGCTCTGAAGACTCCATGCCTATGGCGGAAGGATCTCATCAACCTTCCGAACTGGACGCCTCCGCCTCCTCCTCCTCCTCCGGCGAGTCAGGGCACTCCGCCTCCTCCACCGGCGAGTGACGATCAGGGCACTCGGCCCGCTCCTTCTCCGGCGCATGGCGGCACTCTGCCTCCTTCTCCGCCTGCGCCGGCACGCCCGAGCAGCCAGCCTCCTCCTTCTCCGCCTCGTTAGCAAGGGCGGAAGAGACCCGCCGCCGCTCCGGCTTCTACGACGCGTCGCAGTCCTTCTCCTCCACCTCGTAAGCAAGGAAAGAAGACATCCGCTCCGTCTACTCTGCCGGCGTCTAGTAGTACAGCCAAAGGCGGGAGGAGATACAGATTCTGTCCTTCTCTGAAGACTCCAGAGAAGTTACCGTACGAGAGGAGCGAGGAGGAAAACGCGAAGATCGCGCAGACCGAAGTGGATGACTGGTTTCAAGGGTTGAAAGCAAAGAGACATCCACCTCCGGAGGAGAAGGTAGATCCGGTGAAAGGGAAGCGCACTCTGGCTGCCCTGACAAAACCACCCAAGTCTCCGCCGAAAGGCAACTATGAGCGCATTATTGGAAAGGTATTTGCCGAAGCGGAGAGGTCGGGAAGTACTAAAAGTGATCAAAGGATGAAAGAACGATGAGCTGGGAAACAAATTGCCCAGCTCGGCGAACAAGCGAAGCAATCGTGCCCCCCGCTCAAGGTGCCTGCTAGCGACATCGTCGATCCGAGGATGGTGCCCGGTTATGGCAATCCTGCAGATTACCTGCCCGACGATGTACATTATGATATCTTGGAGGTGCAGATACAAAGATACGAGTATGGGAAGCCTCTCGTCAAAGATGAAAGTTCTCTATCAACGATGATGCGAAGATTGCATGATTGGTACATGAAAACCTGCAAAGAGTCTGAGGGGAGGAGTACTTTGTATGTGAGAGTTAAAAAGGAGCATGACCTCCTTGGAATTGAACTGTTGCCTATTCCATTTGAGGAGTTCTATCAGTTTTTCAATCAATTGGCCATCGATAAAGCAACGGTCACCTCCTACTGTCTGTAAGTAGTACTACTTCCGTCATTAAGTCTCTCTATATACCTCAGCCCTTTCATTTGCATGTATTTATAATTATCCTCACTATATTATGCAGATTGAAGATCGCCGAATTGAAGAAAAGACAAGTGGGAGATATTGGGTTCATTAACACGTATCTCATAGATGCAACTGAGGTTCAATATCGTTCCCAAGAAACCGAGGCCAACTTGCTACGATCGTTGGAAATAAATGAACACAAAGATATAATACTCTTTCCTTACAACTTCAAGTGAGTGTTACTGTCTTGTGGCATATTCGGTTTCCTTATTAGTCCAGGTTATAGTAATGTAATATTGATGAGTTATGCATGTGTGCGCAGCTACCACTATATTCTCCTAGAGATTAAGCTTGAGAAGGGAGTAGTAACTGTCTTAGACTCCAAGCGAAAAGATCCCAAGGAGTATGCGGACATGACTGAAATGCTCGAGAAGTAAGTTAAATCGATCATTATCCACCATATTAGCAACTTTGTTCATTTCTGATATCAAGTAATTGTTTTCTTTGTATGGCAGGGCTTGGAGAAAATTCACCAAAAAAGCTCCGGGACTACCGAAGAAGCTGCAATTTAGGCACCCGAAAGTAAGTACTATATAGTAGCATATTCCAGGCATCTCCTAGTGATTCAAGCGCTAGTTTCATCAATACCATTTAGCATGCTTGCTAATTATCAGTTTGATTGACCTCTATTTCTTGTAAAGTGGTTGTGGCAGGAACAAGGGAATGATTTCTGTGGATACTACATTTGCG
>NC_041383.1:468827955-468836035 GCF_002162155.2 Triticum dicoccoides | reverse complement strand
TTCAAAAAAAAAACAAAAACCCCAGCCACAGAAATGCTGATGCGTGGATGCCTATTGGTCCCGGTTGGTACCACCAACCGGGACCAAAGGCCCTCCTGCCTGGGCTCAGCGACAGGCCACGTGGAGGCCCATCTGTCCCGGTTCTGGATTGAACCGGGACTAAAGGGTCAGGGCATTAGTACCGAACCTTTAGTCCCGGTTCATGAACCGGGACTAAAGGCCCTCACCAACCGGGACTGTAGGCCCTTTTTCTACTAGTGGTGCAATCCAAAAGTGAGCCAAAATGTGGAAACCACAAAAATGCTCTTGTTGCACAATACTAGAGAGACGCTAGCACGATTGCATAATAGGCGGATATGCAAACTTGTGCACAACCTACTAGGCAAAAATGCAACTATCTCTATCCCAAGTATGCTATATGTATGGTATTTCGGTGCAATGATCCAAGATGATCAAATATGACAATCTTAATGTTGTATGATGCTATGGTTCTTGCTCATAAGCTCTTTGCTTATCTTTCCTCTTTGCTTAAAAGCTTGGGTGGCTCTTTCACTTTTGAGCTCTTTTCTCATGCAATACTTCACGAACCAAGATAGCAATTGTGTATGCGATAACAACTTTGTGACACACAAGTGGATCCCAAGATATGCACCACTATGGTAAGGTATGTATGCTTATGGAGTATGATCCCTAATGTGCACAAGTCACGTTGCCTGCAATACTCAATGGCTAGTCTCGATGGGTAAGCTACGCAAAATGAGGCAATGTGGGTTATCAATGCAATTGCAAGGTATGACAAAGATGTCGTCGATGTTACCGTCCTTGCTTCGGTTGAAAGTTGAAACGGATGCGAAAGTCGATGGGGATGCAGTGCACGGTCTTCAGTACGTTGGTGCAGATGCCGCTGCACCGTGATCAAACTTTCCGAAGTAGCGAAGGTGTCGAAGAAGTGCAACCTTTCTGTCCAGGCCGGAAGTTCCGGGCAAGACGGAAGTTCCGGGGGCCGGAAGGTCCGGGGTGGCCGGAAGGTCCGGGATGACCGGAAGGTCCGGGGGCCGGAATCTGCCAAGAACAAAGACTTCGAGATCACAAATTTGGGCGGAAAAACTTGGGGAAAAACCCAAATTCGAGGGGGAAAAGAAGAAATTAGAAGGAAGGAAGGGCAGGGAAGCTAGATCCACTCGAAACAAAGCAAATCCATGGATCAAATCCAACAAAATCTCAAATCACCAACAAATCACAAAAAATTTTGGGGCTATTTTTGGTGGGGAATTTTCGGAATTAGGACGAAAACAACAAAATCAAGCTAGAAAACATGGGGTAGGGGCTCCAAAACGTGATCAACCTGGCTCATGATACCATATGATGTAGGGCAAAATCCTAGGTGGATGATCTTTCACGTTTGGAGGAATCCTATGGGAGAAACACGAAGAACACGCGGAATCACAAAGGGGAAAACGCGGGGAGGACAAGAGAGAGAAACACGAAACCGACAGAGGATCAATCACATGAGTGCTAGATCACCGAACACAAAGAGATACATATGATCCACAATCAACAAAGGTAAGGATACAAAGGACAGTTCATCTCCTAACGGAGGTCTTGATGGTCTTGCCTCGAAAGGGGTCTTGAATCCGCTTGGGGGATCTTCTCCGAAGAGGTCCTGAGCTCTGAGGAGAAGTATCCAAGTGGATGAGCAAAGGCTCTCCCACAAATATGAGCTAATCCAGTGCTAACCCTAAAACGTACGGGATGAATGAGTATATATAGTCTGAGGGGGCAAAAGGGTACACGGGCCTCGGCCCAAGTGGCTGCGCGCAGGCAGAGCCGGAAGTTACGGGCCAGGACGGAAGTTCCGGGCAGGGTCCGGCCTAAGCCGAAAGTTGGCACAGTGGCGACAGGGCTGGCTTCCGGGGGCCGCAAGTTCCGGACCGGGCCGGAGGTTCCGGGGGCCAGAAGTTCTGGGCAGGTTCCGGGATAAGCAGAAAGTTGGCACGCCCGGGGTGGTTGATGTCGAAGGAGGCCGGAAGTTCCGGGCGGGCCGGAAGTTCCGGGCAGGTTCCGGGCTGGGCAGAGAGTTGACGCCTGCCTCTTCTTCTTCATCGATGTACCTGATCACACACAGAGTTTCTGTCTGAGGTAGCAGCCATGTCTCTTGAGTAGAAAGAGGGATTTCGGAGAGGAGCGAGTTCACCTTATCTTCGATAGCCTTAGAGCGGGCTCGAGTCATGGGTCCACGTGGTGTTGAAGGAGATGTAGATGCGTCCATGGGGATGATGGAAGGATGCTCCGCATCATCTTTAGGGCATGGCATTTTCTCAGTTGCATCAACCTTCGTTTTGTCCACTTCAATACCTCTTTCAGAAATTTTATGGCCCAAAACAATACCTTCGTTAACCATAAAGTGGCACTTCTCCCAATTCAAGACAAGATTTGTTTGTTCACATCTCTGCAAAACTCGATTAAGATTGCTTAAACAATCATCAAAAGACTTACCATAAACAGAAAAGTCATCCATGAAAACCTCAACAATCTTTTGACAAAAATCAGAGAATGTAGCAGTCATACATCCTTGAAAGGTAGCAGGTGCATTACATAGACCAAAAGGCATACGTATATAAGCATAAATTCCAAAAGGGCAAGTAAAAGTGGTATTTTCTTGATCAGGTTGAGAAACAGGTATTTGCGAAAAGCCAGAATATCCATCAAGGAAGCAAAACTGTGTGTGCTTAGATAACCTTTCGAGCATTTGATCAATAAAAGGCAGAGGATAATGATCTTTTCTAGTTGCTTTGTTTAATTTTCTAAAATCAATTACCATTCTATAGCCTGTGACAATTCTTTGTAGAATAAGTTCATTCTTATCATTAGGAACAACAGTTATACCTCCCTTCTTAGGGACACAATGAACAAGACTTACCCACCTACTATCAGCTATAGGATAGATTATACCTACTTCCAGAAGTTTCAATATTTCCGTTCTTACTACTTCTTTCATCTTCGGATTTAACCGGCATTGTTGATCAACAACGGGTTTAGCACCAGGTTCCATATTAATCTTGTGCTGACATAGAGTGGGACTAATGCCCTTAAGATCATCAAGAGTATATCCAATAGCAGCTAGGTGCTTCCTTAGAACTTTCAATAATCTTTCTTCTTCATGTTCTGAAAGGTTAGCACTAATAATAACATGATATATCTTTTTTCATCAACATAAGCATATTTCAAAGTGTCTGGCAATTGTTTTAATTCAAACACAGGACACCTTTAGGTGGAGGAGGACCTCCTAAAGTTTCAATAGGCAGATCGTGTTTAAGCAAAGGTTGTCGTTCGAAGAAGATTCTATCAATTTCATTTCTTTCACGCATATGCAAATCATTTTCATGGTCTAGCAAATATTGTTCTAAAGGATGAGTAGGAGGTACACCAATAGAAGCAAGACCAATAATTTCATCTTTACTAGGCAAATATTTCTTATGTGGTTTTCTACTAAACTTAGAAAAAATAAACTCGTGAGATTCATCACCAAAGCTAACGCTGACAGATTGTTTCTCACAATCTATTTTAGCATTGTCGGTGTTCAAGAAAGGTCTACCAAAGATAATGGGACAAAAGTCATCTTGTGGGGAACCAAGGCCAAGAAAATCAGTAGGGTATTTTATTTTCCCACACAAGACTTCAACATCTCTAACAATCCCAATTGGTGATATAGTATCTCTATTGGCAAGTTTAATAGTAACATCTGTGTCTTCTCTTTCAGCGGTGCTATATCATTCATAATTTCTTGATATAAGGAAAAAGGAATAGCACTCACGCTAGCACCTAAGTCGCATAAACCATGATAACAATGATCTCGTATCTTAACTGAGACAACATACATGCAAACAACTAGTCTATGTTTATCTTTTTCATCGGGATTGGCAATTCTAGCAGCTTCAGCACATAAGTAAATAACATGCCCATCAATATTATCGACCAAGAGATCCTTAACCATAGCAACACTAGGTTCAACCTTGATTTGTTCAGCTAGTTTAGGTGTTCTAATATAACTTTTGTTGACCACAGTTGAAACCTTAGCATGTTCCTTCATCCTAACAGGGAAAGATGGGTTTTCAATATAAGCAGTAGGAACAACTGGATCAACATTGTAAATGATAGTTTCTTCTTTAGCTTTTACCGGTTCTTTAATTTCTTCTTTAATTGGTGGGTGATATTTGAACCACTTCTCTTTAGGAAGGTCAACATGAGTAGCAAAAGATTCACAAAAGGAAGCTACTATCTCAAAGTCAAGTCCATACTTAGTGCTTAACTTTTGAAAAGTATCGGTATTCATAAAAGATTTAATGCAATCAAACTTAGGCTCAATACCCGACTCTTTACTTTCATCGAGTTCCCAATCTTCAGAGTTGCATTTAATTCTTTCTAGAAGATCCCACTGGAATTCAATAGTTTTCTTCATGAAATAAGTAGTACAAGAAGTATCGAGCATGGATTGATCATTACGAAAAAGCCGATCATAAAAATTTTAAATAATAATTTCTCTCAAGAGCTCATGATTGGGGCATGAATATAACATTGACTTAAGCGTCCCCCAAGCTAGAGCTATACTTTCTCCTTCACGAGGCCAAAAATTATATATATAATTCCGATCACGATGAACTAGATGCATAGGATAATTTTTTTATGGAATTCCAATTTCAACCGATTCCAGTTCCAAGATCCAATATCATCGGATAGCCTATACCATGTCAATGCCTTTACCTCCAAGATAAAGGGAAAACCTTTTTCTTAGCTTTATCTCTGGGTAAACCTGCAAGCTTAAACTATCCACAAATTTCATCCACATATATCAAGTGCATATCAGGATGTTCGGTTCCATCTCCTGCATAAGGATTAGCTAGCAGTTGTTCTACCATTCCCAAAGTAATTTCATATTCAATATTTTCAGTAGGTGCAGTAGGTTGAGGGGCAGCTAATTGTTGTTCCGGTCGAGGTGAAGATACCCCGAACAAACCCCTCAAAGGATTGTTTTGCATAGTAACAAGTGACAGTAAATTTTATCACGTAGTAATAATTTTTCCTTACCGATTTACACTTACCAAGAGCGTCTCACTCCCTAGCAACTGTACCAGAAAATATCCTTGATGGCCCACAAGTATATGGGGTCAATTGTAGCCTTTTTGATAAGTAAGAGTGTCGAACACAACGAGGAGCAGAAGGAAATGACAAGTGGTTTTCAGCAAGGTAATGTTTACAAGTGCTGAAATTGTAAGTAATAGAGTAGTTTGATAGCAAGATAATTTGTTTTTTTCTCGAATATGCAGGAGTGTGCATATTATATATTAACGAAGAAAGGCAAAAGAGTGCCTCCACCATAATTTACAAGAGTTTCGTTACAACTCACTCCTTAGTACCAGCCCACCTATGCAAACCATGGAAGAAAGGAACGACATGCCCTTTAAACTTACCTGCTGCTAGCCAAGTCATGCCCTCGGACCTCACCCTACTTAGGAGCATACTCATCGAAGGAGATGGTCCATCGAACACAATAGCATTGCGATGCTTCCATAGTTCCCAAAGTGTTAGAATGAAGATTGTATGTAGATCCTTCCTCCGCAGGCTGCTCGGATCTTTCTTCTCCCATAGCCATAGGCCAAGGGAGTCCTATGCCGTCGGCGTCCAGTCCAGCTTGCCCAGAGCTTGACATATCGCAGCCCATACCGATCTGGCAAACACGCATGTTAGTAGCACATGGTTTATCATTTCTTCTTCTTGGTCGCACAGAGGGCATGCATCCTCACATGGTAAGCCTCTCTGTGCCATCCGATCCGAGGTCCAACATCGGTCACGTAAAGCAAGCCAGGTAAAGAACTTGCAAGTTGAAGGTGCCTGAGACTCCCATGTCAGCTCCCCATGGGCTCAACAGTCCAGCCCCAAAATAATGCCGCGTATGCCGACCTCACAGAGTACTGGCCACTGGCCTCCCATGCCCAAGAGACCGTAACCGGCACATCCTCTTGCGACTCCCACGCGCATACTCTTAACCATAATGAGAGGAATTCCTGTAAAGCCTCTTCCCCCATTTTGGGGCCAACATCCAATGCCCAAGACCCATCCTCGATAGCCTGGGCTACCAGCCTCGTCGATTAGACTCTCCGCGAGATCCTGCCATATATAGTTGGAGCAATGTCCTGCACCCTCAATCCATCGATCCAACGATCCACCCAAAAAAGTGTAGTGCTCCCACAATGCGCTTCGCTCCTAGTTGCTGCCTGGAATAGTTTTTCACTTCCTTTGGAACCCTGATCCTAAATTCACTCCATGGTCTGCTAGTGTCCACCCGTTGGAGCCATGGCCACCTCGCCTGCATGGCCACGTTTAGCCATCTAAGATTTGGCAGCCCCAGCCCTCCAGCCCATTTGGGTGTGCACACCTAGTCCCAGGAGACTGCGCAGTTGCCACCGTTCGTGGCGGCCCTTCTGCACCAAAGGAACCCTCTACACACCATTGCAGCAATTGTCTTCATCGGGAGGTCCAAGGCCATCATGGCATGGATGGGCATGGTGCACAGTACTGACTGGACCAAAGATAGCCGTCCACTCTTTGCCATTAGAGCTGCCTTCCACTTCGACAAATAATTCACCATCTGGTCTACAAGGTATTGCAACTACGTTGGTGATTGCTTCCTTAGTGACAATGGTAAGCCCAGGTACTTGATTGGAAAGGATCCTCTCGGGCATCCCAGTTCCACACTAGCCATGGTGATTTCCTGGTCATTGCATCTTATTGGGAGAGCACCTGATTTTTCCATATTGATCCGCAAGTCAGACGCTTCCCCAAACATCTCAAAAATCCGCTTGCTAATCTCCAGCTCCACTGGCTTTGGTTTGATAAACACCACCATGTCATCCGCAAAGATGGATAGACGTTGCCTCAGTCCAGAACGCGGCAATGGCTCCAAAATGCCTCTGCTCGTGGCTCGCTCGAACATCCTTTGTAGAGGCTCCATAGTGAGGATGAAGAGCATTGGCGATATCAGGTCACCCTGCCTTAGCCCCTTGCATTTGTAGATGGTGTCCCCAGGGTCTCCATTCACCATAACCTTGGTGGTGGATGTAGCAAGGATCCCACAGATCCAAGACCTCCACCTAGGTCCAAATCCAAGATGATGTATCACCTCAATCAGAAAAGGCCACTGGACAGAGTCAAAAGCCTTCGAAAGGCCACTGGACAAAGGCAAGATAATTTGTAACGAGCAAGTAATGGTAGTAGTCAAAAAATACAGCAAGGTAGCCTAATCCTTTTGAGTCAAAGGACGGGACAAAATGGTCTCTTATGATAAGCAAAGTGTTCTTGAGGGTACACGGGAATTTCATCTAGTCACTTTCATCATGTTGGCTTAATTCATGTTCGCTACTTTGATAATTTGGTATGTGGGTGGACCGGTGCTTAGGTGATGTTCTTACTTGAACAAACCTCCTACTTACGATTAACCCCCTCGCAAGCATCCGCAACTACGAGAAAAGTATTAAGAATAAATTCTAACCATAGCATTAAATTTTGGATCCAATTGGTCCCTTACGGGATAGCCCATAAACTAGGGTTTAAGCTTCTGTCACTCTCGCAACCCATCATCTAATAACTACTCCACAATGCATTCCCTTAGGCCCAAATATGGTGAAGTGTCATGTAGTCGACGTTCACATGACACCACTAAGGGAATCACAACATACATATCATCAAAATATCGAACACGTATCAAGTTCACATGATTACTTGCAACATGATGAAGGAAATATGCCCTAGAGGCAATAATAAAGTTGTTATTTTATATTTCCTTATATCATGATAAATGTTTATTATTCATGCTAGAATTGTATTAACTAGAAACTTGATACATGTGTGAATACATAGACAAAACATCGTGTGCCTAGTATGCCTCTACTAGACTAGCTTGGTGATCAAAGATGGTTAAGTTTCCTAGCCATGGACATGAGTTGTCATTTGATGAACGGGATCACATCATTAGTGGAATGATGTGATGGACAAGACCCATCCGTTAGCTTAGCATAATGATCGT
>NC_041383.1:468655373-468827575 GCF_002162155.2 Triticum dicoccoides | reverse complement strand
CAACTATGAGACTATGCAACTCCCGGATACCGTAGGAATGCCTTGTGCGCTATCCAACCTCACAACGTAACTGGGTGATTATAAAGATGCTCTACAGGTATCTCCGAAGGTGTTTGTTGAGTTGGCATAGATTGAGATTAGGATTTGTCACTTCAAGTATCAAAGAGGTATCTGGGGGCCCTCTCAGTAATGCACATCATATGAAGCCTTGCAAGCATTGTGACTAATGAGTTAGTTGTGGGATGATGCATTATGGAACGAGTAAAGAGACTTTCCGGTAATGAGATTAAACTAGGTATGAAGATACCGACGATCGAATCTCGGACAAGTAACATACGGATGACAAAGGGAATAACATATGTTGACATAGCGGTCTGACCGATAAAGATCTTCGTAGAATATGTGGGAACCAATATGAGCATCCAGGTTCCGCTTTGGTTATTGACCGAAGAGGTGTCTCGGTCATGTCTACATAGTTCTCAAACCCATAGGGTCCGCATGCTTAACGTTCGATGGCTGGCGGGTGTCTGTTTCTCCAACTTTAGTTGAATCGAATTTGACTGCGGCCAGTCCTTGAGAAGGTTAAACAACAAACTTGATAAATCGTCGTTGTGGTTCTTGTGCCGTAGGTATGTACGATTCATGCTAGAAGCCCGTAGCAGCCACGTAAAACTTGCAACAAACAAAGTATAGGACGTCTAACTTGTTTTTGCAGGGCATGTTGTGATGTGATATGGTCAAGGCATGATGTGATATAAATTGTTGTATGAGATGATCATGTTTTGTAACAAGTTATCGACAACTAGCAGGAGCCATATGGTTGTCGCTTTATATTATGAAACACAAATGCTATGTAACTGCTTTACTTTATCACTAAGTGGTAGCGATAGTCGTAGAAGCAATAGTTGTTGAGACGACCATGACGCTACGATGGAGATCAAGGTGTCAAGCCAGTGATGATGGAGATCATGATGTTGCTTTGGTGATGGAGATAAAAAAACACAAGATGATGATGGCCATATCATCTCACATATTTTGATTGCATGTGATGTTTTATCTCTTATGCATCTTATTTTGCTTAGTATGGTGGTAGCATTATAAGATGACATATTACTAAAATTTCACGGTATAAGTGTTCTCCCCGAGTATGCACCGTTGTGAAAGTTCTTTGTGCTGAGACACCGCATGATGATCGGATGTGATAAGCTCTACGTTTAAATACAACGGGTGCAAGCTAGTTTAGCACATGCACAATACTCGGGTTAAACTTGACGATACTAGCATATACAAATATGGCCTCGGAACACTGGAGACTGAAAGGTCGAACATGAATCATATAGTGGATATGATCAACATAGAGATGTTCACCATTGATGACTACTCCATCTCATGTGATGATCGGACATGGTTTAGTTGATTTGGATCACGTATCATTTAGATGACTTGAGGGATGTCTATCTAAGTGGGAGTTCTTAAGTAATATGATTAATTGAACTTTAATTTATCATGAACTTAGTCCTGATAGTATTTGCAAATTATGTTGTAGATTAGTAGCTCGTGTTGTAGCTTCCCTATGTTTTGAATATATTCCTAGATAAAACTAAGTTGAAAGATGACAGTAGCGATGATGCGGACTGGGTCCGTGATCTGAGGTTTATCCTCATTGCTGCACAGAAGAATTCTGTCCTTGATGCACCACTAGGTGATAGACCTATTGCAGGAGTAGATGCAGACGTTATGGACGTTTGGCTAGCTGAATATGATGACTACTTGATAGTTTAGTGCACCATGCTTTACGGCTTAGAACCGGGACTTCAAAAACGTTTTGAATGCCACGGAGCATATGAGATGTTCCAAGAGCTGAAATTGGTATTTCAGACTCATGCCCGTGTCGAGAGGTATGAGACCTCTGACAAGCACTTCGCCTACAAGATGGAGGAGAATAGATCAACCAGTGAGCATGTGCTTAGAATGTCTGATTACTACAATCTCTTGAATCAAGTGGGAGTTAATCTTCCAGATAAGATAGTGATTGACAGAGTTCTCTAGTCACTATCACCAAGTTAATTACTGGAACTTCGTGATGAACTATAATATGCAAGGGATGACGAAAGCGATTCCCGAGGTCTTCGTGATGCTGAAATAGACGAAGGTAGAAATCAAGAAAAAGCATCAAGTGTTGATGATTAAACAAGACCACTAGTTTCAAGAAAAGGGCAAGGGGAAAGAAAGGGAACTTCAAGAAAAATTTCAAGCAAGTTGTCACTCCCATGAAAAAGCCCAGAGCTGGACCTAAGCCTGAAACTGAGTGCTTCTACTACAAAGGAAATGGTCATTGGAAGCGGAACTACCCCAAATATTTGGCGGATAAGAAGGATGGCAAAGTGAACAAAGGTATATTTGATATACATGTTATCGATGTGTACCTTACTAGTGCTCATAGTAACCCCTGGGTATTTGATACTTGTTCGGTTGTTAAGATTAGTAACTCGAAACAGGAGTAAGAGAATAAATAGATACTAGTTGAGGGTGAAGTGACAATGTGTGTTGGAAGTGGTTCCAAGATTGATATGATCACCATTGTACACCCCCTAAACTTTCGGGATTAGTGTTGATCCTAAATAAATGTTATTTGGTGTTTGCATTGAGCATGAATATGATTAGATCATGTTTATTGCAAAAGGTTATTCATTTAAGATAGAAAATAATTGTTATTCTATTTACATGAATAAAACCTTCTATGGTCATACACCCAATGTTAACGGTTTATTGAATCTCGATCATAGTAATATACATATTCATAATACTGGATGCAAAGTTGATAATAATAGTGCAACTTATTTGTGGCAATGCTGTTTGGGTCATATCAGTGTAAAGCACATGAAGAAACTCCATAAATATGGACTTTTGGATTCACTTGATTATTAATCATTTGATACTTGCAAACCATGCCTTATGGGCAAGATGACTAAAACTCCATTCTCTGGAACAATGGAATGAGCTAGTGACTTATTGGAAATTATACATACCGATGTATGCGGTCCGATGAGTGTTGAGGCTCATGGCAGGTATCATTATTTTCTGACCTTCACAGATGATTTGAGCAGATATGGGTATATCTACTTAATGAAACACAAGTCTAAAACATTTGAAAAGTTCGAAGAATTTCAAAGTGAAGTGGAGAATCATCGTAACAAGAAAATAATGCTTCTATGATCTGATCATGGAGGAGAATATTTGAGTTAGGAGTTTGGCCTTCATTTCAAACAACGTGGAATAGTTTCACAACTCACTCCTCCTGGAACACCACAGCGTAATGGTGTGTCCGAACGTCGTAACCGCACTTTATTGGATATGGTGCGATCTATGATGTCTCTTACCAATTTACCACTATGGTTTTGGGGTTATGCATTAGAGACAACTGCATTAACTTTAAACAGGGCAGCGTCAAAGTCCATTGAGACGACACCGTATGAACTGTGGTTTGGCAGCAAACCTAGCTGTCGTTTCTTAAAGTTTGGGGATGTAATGCTTATGTCAAAAGGCTTCAACCCAATAAGCTTGAACCCAAATCAGAGAAATGTGTCTTCATAGGATACCCTAAGGAAACAATTGGGTACACCTTCTACCACAAGTCCGAAGGCAGGATTTTTGTTGCTAAGAACCGAACCTTTCTAGAGAAGGAGTTTCTCTCAAAAGAAGTGAGTGGGAGGAAAGTAGAACTAGATGAGGTAATTGTACCTACTCTCAATTTGGAAAATAGCTCATCCGAGAAATCTGTTCCCGCAATGCCTATACCAACTGGAGAGGAAGCTAATGATAAAGATCATGAAACTTGAGATCAAGTTTCTACAGAACCTCGTAGGTCAAATAGAGCATGATCCGCACCAGAGTGGTACGGTAATCCTGTTTTGGAGGTCATGTTACTTCACCATGACAAACCTATGAACTATGAAGAAGCTATGATGAGCCCAGATTCCGATAAATGGCTTGAGGCCATGAAATCTAAGATAGGATCCATCTATGAGAACAAAGTGTGGACTTTGGTGGATCTGCCCGATGATCGGTGACCCATAGAGAATAAATGGATCTTCAAGAAGAAGACTGACGCTGATGGTAATGTTACTATTTATAAAGCTCGACTTGTTGCAAAAGGTTTTCGACAAGTTCAAGGAATTGACTACGATGAGACTTTCTTAACCATAGTGATGCTTACGTCCGTCCAAATCATGATTAGCAATTGCCACATTTTATGAAATCTGGCAAATGGATGCCAAAACCTCATTCCTTAAAATGGATATCTCTAAGAAGAGTTGTATATGATGCAACCAGAAGGTTTTGTCAATCCTAAAGGTGCTAACAAAGTTTGCGAGCTCCAACGATCCATCTGTGGACTGGTGCAAGCATCTCGGAGTTGGAATATACACTTTGATGAGTTGATCAAAGCACATAGTTTTATAGAGACTTGCGGTGAAGCCTGTTTTTACAAGAAAGTAAGTGGGAGCACTACAACCTTTCTGATAAGTATATGTGAATGACATATTGTTGATCAGAAATGATGTAGAATTTTCTAGAAAGCATAAAGGAGAGTTTGAAAGGAGTTTTTTCAAATAAAGACCTCGGTAAAGCTGCTTACATATTGGGGATCAAGATCTATAGAGATAGATCAAGATGCTTGATAAGATTTTTCAATGAGTACATACCTTGACAAGATTTTTAAAGAGTTTGAAATGGATCAGTCAAAGAAGGAGTTCTTGCCTGTATTACAAGGTGTAAAATTGAGTAAGACTCAAAACCCGACCACGACAGAAGATAGAAAGAGAATGAAAGTCATTCCCTATGCCTCAGTCATAGGTTCTATAAAGTATGCCATGCTATGTACGAGACCAGTTGTGTGCCTTGCTATGAGTTTAGCAAGGAGGTACGATAGTGATCCAGGAGTGGATCACTGGATAGCGGTCAAATTTATCCTTAGTTACCTAAGAGGACTAGGGAAATATTTCTTGGTTATGGAGGTGATAAAGAGTTCGACGTAAAGAGTTATGTCGATGCAAGCTTTTACACCGATCCAGATGCTCTTTGGGTGTTAATCACACAGCGATGTGAACTAAATTATTGACTCTAGTAAACCCTTTGGTTGTTGGTCACATGGTGATGTGAACTATGGGTGTTAATCACATAAATATCTGAACTATTGATGTTAAATCACATGGCAATGTGAACTAGATTATTGACTCTAGTGCAAGTGGGAGACTGAAGGAGATATGCCCTATAGGCAATAATAAAGTTATTATTTTATATTTCCTTATATCATGATAAATGTTTATTATTCATGCTAGAATTGTATTAACCGTAAACTTGATACATGTGTGAATACATAACAAAACATCGTGTCCCTAGTATGCCTCGACTAGACTAGCTCATTGATGAAAGATGGTTAAGTTTCCTAGCCATGGACATGAGTTGTCATTTGATGAACGGGATCACATCATTAGTGGAATGATGTGATGGACAAGACTCATCCGTTAGCTTAGCATAATGATCGTTCAGTTATATATATATATATATATATATATATATATATATATATATATATATATATATATTCCTCCGACTATGAAATTATGCAACTCCCGGACACCGGAGGAATGCCTTGTGTGTTATCAAACATCACAATGTAACTGGGTGATTACAAAGATGCTCTACAGTTATCTCCGAAGGTGTTTGTTGAGTTGGCATAGATCGAGATTAGGATTTGTCACTCCAAGTATCGGAGAGGTATCTCTGGGCCGTCTCGGTAATTCACATCATATGAAGCCTTGCAAGCATTGTGACTAATGAGTTAGTTGCGGGATGATGCATTATGGAACGAGTGAAGACACTTGCCGGTAAGGAAATTGAACTAGGTATGAAGATACCGACGATCGAATCTCGGACAAGTAACATACCGATGACAAAGGGAATAACATATGTTGACATAGCGGTTCGACCAATAAAGATCTTCGTAGAATATGTGGGAACCAATATGAGCATCTAGGTTCTGCTATTGGTTATTGACCAGAGAGGTGTCTCGTTCATGTCTCTATAGTTCTCGAACCCATAGGGTCCGCACGCTAAACGTTCGATGATGATTTGTATTATATGAGTTATGTGTTTTGGTGACCGAAGGTTGTTCAGAGTCCCGGATGAGATCACAGGCATGACGAGGAGTCTCGAAATGGTCCAGAGGTAATGATTGATATATTTAAAGGTAGTATTCGAACACCGGAAGGGTTCCGGAGTGTATCGGGTACATACCGGAGTACCGAAGGGGTTACCAGAACCTCCCGGGGAAAGATATGGGCCATATGGGCCATAGGAGGGAGGCTAACCAGCCCACAAGGGGCTGGTGCACCCCCCACAAGGGAGGAGGCCTAATTGGACTAGGGAAAGGGGCGCCATCCCCCTTTCCTTCTCCTATTCCCTCTCCTTCCCCCTTTCCCCCTCTAGTAGAAAGAAAAAGGGGGGCCGAATAGGACTAGGATTCCAAGTGGGATTCCTCCCCACTTGGCGCGCCCTAGGCCGGCCTCCTCCCCTCTCCCTCCTTTACATACAGGGGGTGCGCCCCTAGGAGAACAGACAATTGTTCTTAGCCGTGTGCGGCGCCCCCTCCACAGTTTACGCCTCCGGTCATATTGTCGGTGCTTAGGCGAAGCCCTGCGTGGATCACATCACCATCACCGTCACCACGCCGTCGTGCTGACGGAACTCATCTAGTCCTTTGACCCTCTGCTGGATCAAGAGCTCGAGGGATGTCATCGCGCTGAATGTGTGCAGAACTTGGAGGTGTCGTACGTTCGGTACTCAATCGGTCAGAACGAGAAGACGTTCGACTACATCAACCGCGTTGAGCAAAAGCTTCCACTTTTAGTCTATGAGGGTTCGTGGACACACACTCCCCCTCTCACTAATATGCATATCCTAGATCGATCTTGCGTGAGCGTAGGAATTTTTTTGAAATTTCATGCTATGTTTCCCAACACATGATTTCTCCCGTGACCTCAAGAACAAAAGTAAATACTCACAAATGATTATCATGCTCAAGATCAGAGGGGTATTAAATAGCATAATGGATCTGAACATATAATCTTCCACCAAATAAACCATATAGTAATCAACTACAAGATGTAATCAACACTACTAGTCACCCACAAGCACCAATCTATAGTTCTGGTACAAAGATTGAACACAAGAGATGAACTAGGGTTTGAGAGGAGTTGGTGCTATTGAAGATGTTGATGGAGATAGCCCTCCCCAAGATGGGAGAGTTGTTAGTGATGACGATGACAATGATTTTCCCCTCCGGGAGGGAAGTTCCCCCGGCGGAATCGCTTCGCCGGAGGGCAAAAGTGCTCCTGCCCAGGTTCCGCCTCAAGACGGGGGCCATTCGTCCTGAAAGTCCTCCCCTTATCTTTTCTAGGTCAAAATTACTTATGTACTAGAAGAGGGGCACCATAGGTGGTCTTGGATGAGCACAACCCACTAGGGCGCGCCTGGGGGCCCAGGCGCGCGCTGGTGTCTTGTGCTCACCTGGGTGGCCCCCTCCGATACTTATTTGCTCCAAAAATCCTTATTTATTCCATAAAAAATCCTCGTAAATTTTCAGCTCATTTGGAGTTGTGTAGAATAGGTAGCCTGACGTAGCTTTTTCCGGTCCAGATTTCCAGCTGCCAGAATTCTCCCCTTTTGTCTGTACCTTGCATATTATGAGAGAAAACACATTAGAATTACTCCAAAAAGCATTATCATGCAATAAAACAACATAAATAACAGTAGGTAAACATGACGCAAAATGGACGTATCAGTACCGTTTACATAGTGTTGCTTGGTTATCCTACTAGATTGATACCTTGGTTTCATAACTGAAGGAAATACATACCGTAGTTGTACTGCATCATCCCTTCCTCTTTGGGGAAATACCGACGCAGTTTCAAGCAAAATCAAAAGGAATTTCTGGCGCCGTTGCCGGGGAGAGATCATCAACATCTATCAGGTTCCTAATCACAAATCTCATCTCCTTGCAATTTGCATTATTTCCCATTTTCCTCTTGTTTTCATCTCCTCACTTCACACAAAAAATTGTCGTTTTATTTGCCCTCTTTTTCGTTCGCCTTTTTCTCGTCAGATCTCTTGTTTGCTCTAACTAGCCATCATGAGTGATTTTGGTATGGCAGAAAGAGATGATGGCCTAACTCCTAAAATTGGATGATTTAGCAATCTGGATACTAAAACTTTGGTTTTGGGGCAAGGGAATGTTATGGGAAAAGAACATATTCATGATTTTTTCAATTGTGTTGGAAATTTGACTCTTGATGATACGCCTATACTTAAAAGAACTAAATCTTATGCATAAGCTATTTTAGCACTAGTTCTGAAACTTGAAAATAGATTTATCCGTACCCACCCTACCTTGCAAAGATTGTTTTATGAGCTACCAGTTATATAGGATCCGAAAGCGAAAAAGTTAGCCACCCTTGTTCTTATGAATGAATTTGGCCACATAGTATGGCAGGCTAGGGAAATTTTTGATTTTTATGGTATGAGACATGAAAAAGCGGTGATAAATGAGATCCTTAAAAATAGTCATTATATGTTGAGACATTTGCTTGGAAATAATCAAAATTTTGATGAGAATCTTAAAAAGGAAATTCCCGTTTTAGATATAATCCAAAAGGTTTTCAATGATGTTAATCAACAATATTCTTGGATTGTTGCCGGAAATCAAAGGGGATACGTAGATGGGCAACTTGATAATGCTAAAATTTCTATGGATAATGTGTTTCAAGTTATTTTTGCAAAACCTCCTGACAAGCACACATCTACGGAGAATAAGAAGAAAGATGACAATACTTGAATCTATGCATACGCCTAACTAGGGGCATAAAATGATAGTGCTTGTTGGGAGGCAACCCAATGAATAAAATTTATTTTTGCCTTTTTCTTTCTGTTCTTGAGTGTTTGCACAATTATGCACTGTTATGATTGTGTTTTTATTTTTTAATTATGCATTATTATTTTGGGATCATGTTTGGTGATAGTTGACTTGATCTTGTTAGAAAACAGAATTTTTTGCGTCTAGTAATAGAATTGTTTAAAATCACAGAAGAGACGAAAGGTTCTGAATTTTTTGACAAGATTGATATACAAATTTCCTATGTTGTCCTAATTTTTCAGAATTTTTGGAGTAGCAGAAGTATGAGAAAATTTCGCGTCTTTACAGCTTGTTCTGTTTTTGACAGATTCTGTTTTCGTTGCATTATGTGCTTATTTTGATGAATCTATGGATTGTATCGGGGGCTATAACCCTTGGTAAAGTTAGAATACAGTAGATATAATGCAATAATAAAACATGAATGGGTTTTCAATAGTACTTAAAGTGAAGACTGGTTTTCTTATACTAAAGGATCTCACAAAGGTTTTGTTAAGTTTTGTGTGATTGGAGTTTTCAAGTTTTGGGTGAGATCACGATGGATGAAGGAATAAGGAGTAAAGAGCCTAAGCTTAGGGATGCCCCATGGCACCCCAAGATAACATTCAAGGAGAAACAAGCAACTAAGCTTAGGGATGCCCCTAGTGGCATCCCTCTTTCTTCTAACGACCATCGGTACTTTACTTGGAGCTATATTTTTATTTGTCACATATCATGAGTTTTGCTTGGAGCATCTTGTATTATACGAGTCTTTACTTGTTTTGCTTTTTAGTTTGTCACAAGTATCCTTGCTGGACACACCTATTTCAGAGAGCCAAAATTATGCTATGATTTGTTAGAATTGCTCTTTATGCTTCACTTAAATTTTTTGAGCTATGGAATTGCTCTAGTGCTTCACTTATACCTTTTTGAGCACGGTGTTCATCGGCAGCCAACTGGCTGGGTTGGAATGGAGAAACAACGTCGTGTTCATCAGTAGGCAACCAACTGGGTCGGAATGTGCCTTGTTCAACGGGAGCCAACCCGCTTGGATGGAACAGCCAAAAAGGGGTCTGGCACACAGTAGAACAGAGGAAATGGCCTTCTGTTTGACTGCCTACAATCGAAATGGGGTCTTGTTCATCGTGAAGGGTCCGACATACTACAAAACGGAGGAGACAGACTTCTGTTCAACCTCCTACAGTTGAAACAGGGTCCTATTGATCGGGAGTAGTGTGGCATACCGAAAATAGAGGAAACAGATTTCTCTTCGAGAGCCTATGGTTGAAACGGGGTCTTGTTCATTGGGAGGGTTGTGGCATACCGCAAAATGGGACTCCACGGGCTACTGCTCAGGCACCATATACTGCCTCTCTCCAGCATCCACGGGCTACTGTTCATCCACCATCGGTTTCCTCCAGCCTCCACCAGCTAACGTTCATCCACCACGACTTCCTCCAGCATCCACTAGCTACTGTTCATCCACGGATACTGTTCGTGTAGCCTCCACCGGCTACTGTTCATCCAACCTCCACGTGGTTCTGTTTAACCACCCCCAATTGGCTGGGGTGTGGCGGCCTCCTTGGGGTCATGTTCATCCACCGGAAACCACGACATCCTGTTCATCCAATCCCCACCCGGAACTGTTCATCCACAACCAACCACCGGCTAGGTCGACTCACCACGTCTCGACTCATTCTATGTATCATGCGCGAGGCAGCAATAGGCAATGTTCATCGAGTGGAAACCCAACACTGGCTGGCTACATCTCGCACGGAGGTTTGATCAGCTTTGGAGGCAGCGAGAAGGATCGGTCGGGTTCAGTTAGCAGCGAAGAAATCGCTTTGGTTCAGTTATAGCAACAATGGAATCGCTCGGGTTCAACTAGAAGCCAAGGATCGATCGGCTTTAGTATGTAGGTAGTGCGATCGCTCGGGTTTAGTAAGCGAACGCCTCAAAAGGGTTCAGTAGCGAACGCGTCACACACACACACCGTACGTACGAGAGAAACGTGCAAACTACACTGCATCACTCGGCCCCGACCACCCACCAAGCTGCCTGAAATTTTCCTCGCCCTCACTTCTACCATGATTTTTTATGTCATCGACGACCCAAAGAATATCATGTAGGTGCGTCTCCGGCCCACCCAGGATGAAAAGTCCAATTTCTATCATAATTTTTGTCATAGAAGTAGGATCCCACCATATCTATGATGATACGTGTTTTTGTCACAATTATCATCATGGAAGTGTCATAACCATGACAGAAAAAGTTTTTGTTCGGGCCATAATGTCACCGATGTGTATTTTTTTTGTAGTGTAAGAAACTCAGTTTGTTTAAACCAAAATAACAAGAAGATTTTGGTTCACTTACAATCAGTACGCCTAGATAGCCATCCGCTTCTTGAACTGAAAACTCAGTATTGTGGCAGAACAACATGGCAGGTAGAGACCACCTACGAGAGAGGTTGGCCTGGGCCATGGTCGGTGTCTACAGTTATTTCATAATAACATGCTAAACGAGATTTGTGTATTTGATCTGAGACTACCATTGACATATACACACTAATTGCCGTGCGGGATAACGGTTTTTGGGGCCCTCAACATCATCAATTCATCTCGAAAGCTTTGTCAGATGTAACAATGGAGCAGACTAATTTTGGGGGGTGACAAGGAACCACCTTGAAAGCACAAGTGCTCCCTGGGTGATTTTGGTAATTAATGTCAACATATCTATTGTTGGACTAATGATTTTATCTAGTATGTTTCAGAAAAGCTCAACAATGGTGTCAGATTAAGGGATCCGCAAACCCTTGAAAGATTCAAACTTTGGGGTGCATGCGAAGATCTCAACCTATCCAGCCTGCCTACTCATGATCCTCCTAAGCCTAGCGCGTCAAGCTCAAAGAGACACAGAGACACAACTGTTTATCCTAGTTCGGGCCACCTTGCGGTGTAATACCCTACTCCAGCATTTTGGTGGATTGCCTCAGAGGGCTGAGGATGAACTAGTATAGTGGATGAGCTGGCCTTAGGAGGTGAGGTGTTCTTGAGATGGTGTGGGGTGTTCTAGTTCTACCTGTCTTGACTTCTATGGTGGTGGCTAGTCCTATTTATAGTGGCCTTGGTCCTCTTGCCAAATGTTGGCGAGAAGGGATCCCACAACAGCCGGATTTGAAAGGGGACACACAGTACAACTTATGCTGACAAAAGTAGTCTTCGCCTGCCAAAAGCCTCTGGTCGTGACGCTGCTGTGGGCTCGTTGATGACCTCCGTCCTGCTGTCCTGGCGGTCTTATTCTTGTTGCACTAGATTGGAAACCTTTGGCTGATTCGTCGGGACTCCGCGCCTGTGTCTTGCCTCCCTTGCACCAAAGAGGAAACCTGCGCTCTGTGCCCGCCTGGTGCCCGCCTGGCCTTGGTCGTCATGGCTCACGTCAGCTGAGCCTCATGAGGTATACCTTACATAGAACTCTCCACCCCTTGGGAGCTAGCCTGAGGAGGCCGATCCCCTCGGGGGTCTTGGCGTCGTCCGCCTCGCGAGGCTTGGCCCCTCGCGAGGGTCTTGTGTTGTTGATGCTGAAGCTGGGCCGTACCAGGCTGTTAATGTAGCCACATGGTGGGCCGCAGGCAGGCAGGGCTGGATACACCCATATCCAAGACGCCGACAGTAGCCCCCGGGCCCAAGGCGCGCTCGGACTTGGTTTCTAGGCAAAGCCAAAAGGCAAGTGTGGAGCGTCGCGGGCCTTAACTGCCTGTGGCCTTGATGACGCATGGCGATTGACGGGACGTGGGCGACTCCTCTTCCCCATGCTGCCTCGGCAACCGTTCCCATCTGACAAAAGGGCTGCCGCCCGCCGCCACGCTTTCATTGCCTCTTCTTCGTCTTGCTCGAGATCCACTTCTCCCAACAGCGGAAGAACTCACCGGATCTGCCGATTTTCCCTCCAATCTCTTGCTTGATGGCCGCTGAGAAGACCACGACATCGGCCTCGGCTGCCGGCTCTGCCTGGTATGAGCCGGTGCTGCTGGCGCCCTGCGTGACCAGGGAGAAGCTCCAGACCGCGCTCATCCTAACGGTGAGCAAAGAAAACAAGTGGAAGGAGACGGTGCTCCGGGTCGCCACTGCTGTGCCGGAGCCCGCGAACAACACTTTCTTCCCCTTCTTCCTACACAGCGTCTACTCGGGGCTGGTGCCCCCATTCTCCCGCTTCTTCTTCGCCGTCCTTCACCACTATGGCCTTCATGCGCTCCACATTCATGCCAACTCCATTCTCCTCCTATCCATCTTCGCCTTCTATTGTGAGGTGTTCGTGGGGGTGATGCCCTCTGTCGCCCTGCTCCGCCACTTCTTCTTCCTCCGCATGACTGGTGAGAATCCAGTTGGGTGCATCGGCTTTGTTGCGGCGCGGGGTGGTAACGCAATCTCCCGCACCGAGAAGAAGGTGGAGGATGCCGTGAAGAGGTGGGTTCTGATGGATGCCAAGTGCTCCCAGAGCTCACTGGATCTGCCGACCGAGCTTCCCGTCTCCGAGAAGGGGTGGTATTCTGAGAAGATCACTGACCCTTTCCTGACACCATTGGTGAAGAAGATGGAGAAGAAGCTGAGGAGCGAGATCCTGACGGGGGCCATGTTCATCAAGGAGTTCTTGAGGCAGCACATAGCGCCACTCCAAGACCACTCCCGCCCCCTGTGGAAGCTTGGCGGTGTTGACGACAAGATCTGCCTGCGCCAGGATGCCCTTCCCAAGGAGGAGCTGAGAAGGGTGTTGCTCCTTGACAGGGAAGGACCCGAGCGATCCTCCGGAAGATTGGCTCCCGCTGTACTACCGGAATGACGGAGAGGAGGTTGCTACTGTTATGCCGGCCTTCGACGAGTTTGGGCTTGTGCAGCGGGGGATGCTTTGGTGCACCTGTCCTCCGATGATCAATCCTCCGAGGCCACCAAGGACGGGGTTGTGGAAGAATCCTCTACCCCGTAGCAGAGGAAGCTCCTCCGTGACTTTCCTGGCGATGATGATGATGATGAGCCTTCGGTGGTGGAGGTGTCGCGCCCTGTTGGAGTCACCACAAGATCTGGGGTGTCCTCTTCAAAGTAGCCCAAGCGGGCGGCCACGAAGATGGGCAGGACCACGCCGATTCTTTCGGGCAGCGCTCCACCTTCGCCGATGACGTCCCGGGCGGCACCAACCGCGAGTTCTCCCGCTCCCAAGAGCTCAGCACCAGCTACTGAGCATGAAGAGGAGCTATGCCTTCACCGGCCAGTAAGTCTTTTCCCTTAGCCTTGTTTGTTGATTCCTGAAGCGATGCTTAGCGCCTTTGTCTATCATTAGGCAGCAACCGTCGAAGAAGCAGAAGGAGGGCACGGAGGTTGCCATGGCCACAGGCGCTGAAGTGGCCACCGCGACCCTGACAAAGGAGAATGCCGCGGCCCCCGCAGCTCCGGTGGTGATGTCGTCTCCCGTGGCCGTGGAAGCCCGTCCTCAGGAGGTGCCGGTGCCTTTGGCAGGCCCGACCCCTCTGGCGCCTGGCCTTGCTGCGGCTGCTGAGGTCGCCTAGCCTCCGGAGCCCCCGGTCCTTCCCGAGGCTGAGGTTTATTCTGTCTTGGCGCCGAGGGCGTCTCCTCCCCCGCCCAGCGTGTGGCCGAGCCATGGTGCTCCTGCCACCTCCGGGGCCCTGGAGGAGGCAAGGGCGGTGCTGGACCTCCTCTAGGGTGAGCTTCGGGGCCCGGATCGCCGCTCAGCGCAGGGATGCCAGGGGCTGATTTTTGGTTGGCTCTAGGCCGACGCGTCTGTCTGCGCGGCCTGGGGCTCTACGGAGGAAGCCCAGAAGGTGCTCGGGGTGGACGCCACAGAGCGCGACCTGGCGCGGAAGGAGGCCATAGAAGCTGAGGGTCAGTGCCGCATGGGGGAGGCTGAACTAAAGGCTCTTCAGGACCAACAATCTGCCCAGGCCAGCCATCTCCACGAGCGTGAGGAGAAACTGAAGGCCTAGGAGGCTGCCGTCACCGATCGAGACGCCGAGGTGAAGAAGGCGGCCTTGGAGCAGGCTGCAGAGCACGACCGCCTGCCGAAGCTGAAGGAGGAGTCGGGGGAAGCCTAGGCGGCCCTCGCCGAGGCTAAGAAGGTGGCCGCCATGGAGCGTAGCACCCTCGCCTCCTTCAAAGCACGTTTCCACAAGGCTCAGAAGTCGCTCTTTGGGGTTGAATCCTCGAAGAAGGTGGTGGCGACGACCCCAAGGGAGAGCCCTGCTGCTCTGCTTCCTGAAGTCTTGGCGGTGCTCGAAGATGTTGTCGACGGGTTTGCCTCCTTGGTGGAAAGCGAGGCACGCTCACTTTCTTCCTCGGCTTTGACATGCGCCTTCAGCCATCTCTATCTCCAGGACGCCGGCTTCGACCTCTCCTCCTTCCTTACTCCGGTGGACTCCGACTCCCAGGGTACTGCTGCTGCCGCCGTGAAAAGCTCTATGGACGCCATGCTGAGTAAGTTCCTGGTCATTGGTCCTCCGACCAAAGTCCATGGAATGGGCGACGCGCCTGGCGACGGGGCTCTACTGGCGGGCGATGGTGACACCCAGGTCTGAAGAGGTGGCTTGGTGATTCTGCTTTTCCCTGTTCGTAATGCATCATGTAAGATGCCTCAGGGAGGTGTTTTAAGACTATTTGCTTGGAACAATATGTTTTGTAATAATTAGATTATGCTCCCTCGACTTTTCCATTTGCTTTGTTGTTCTGCGTCGGCAGAGCTCGGCCCCGCGCATACCTCAGCCACCGTTGGGTCGTCCGGATCGCCAGGACGAGCCCAAGGGGTGAGGGGCTACGTGACCAGTTAGGCTCCTGAGCCGCGATGCTCAAGAGTCCTCCTTGACTTACGAACAGCTTAGGAAAAGGTGTAGGAGCAAGCCTTGGTGTTCTGCATCGGCAGGGCCCAGCCCCGCACATACCTCAGTCGTTGTTGGGTCGTCCAGATCACCAGGACGAGCCCAAGGGCTGAGGGGCTATGTGGCCAGTTAGGCTCCTGAGACGCGATGCTCAAGAGTCCCCCTTGACGTACGAACGGCTTGAAAAGGAAGGGTGAAAGCCAGGCCTTGGCATTCTGCATCGGCAAGGCCCGACCCGCGCATGCCTCAGCTGCCATTGGGTCGTCCGGATCACCAAGACGAGCCCAAGAGGTGAGGGGCTACGTGACCAGTTAGGCTCCTGAGACGTGATGCTCAAGAGTCCCCCTTGACATACGAAAAGACCATTATACCTTTCCCTCGCCGAGCTCTCGCTTGGGAGGGGTGCGCGAAGACCAGACCCGTGAGGCCTGGAGAGGTGGGGTACACCAGGTGTGACCTGAGCATAGCCCCCGTGGCCAGCCCCCTCGCGCTACCCTCCCGAGGGAGAGCAGCGTTGTGAGGCTAGCCACTGAGCTCGGAGGATCCCTGAGGTTAATGCAGCATGAGGCCACCCCTAGTTGTTTATCACCAGCGCGGAGCATAGCGCTTCCGCTCTTGCACGGGCATAGCCGCTCCTCGGCAGTGTCGATGGCCAGCACAGAGCATGGTGCTTCCACTGGTGCATGGGATGGGGCTCCCTCCGAGGAGAGCCCCTGGGGCGTGTACAACCCCGCCCTGACACATGGCTTGCACGATAGGGCTGGAGGATGTGTGTATGGGCACCCGTGAGCCAGCGCGGGACTCACGGGGCCCTACCTCAAGGTGGGTTGCGCCTGGTCTTCATGGGGGATGCTGGAGTTAGTCCTGCGAGATGGTTAGGCAGCCTGCGCCGAATGAGTCTCCTGAGGTTATTGCATGAGAAGGCCATACACCAATGACCCAGGAGGTGACGTGAATGGGACCGACCCGCCAGACAGAGCTCAGCCGTTGGGTTTATTGACACTGCAGGGACGGACCCGAGGACAGACGCCGTGTCCAGTCTTCTCATGCAAAGATCCTGAAGAAAAACAACCGGCGCGCGGTTCCCGTGGCCACGGGGCACCAGGTCGCGCGCCCTCACTCATCCACCCGCGATTAGCTCATGCAAGAACAAGGCACTAAGGGCCATGGGAGGTGACATACACGGGGACTGGCCCGTGAGCCAGAGCTCAGCCTCTTAGATTTAGCAACGCTACAGGGACGGACCCGAGCACAAACGCCGTGCCAGTCCTTAATCATGAGGCGGTCGCGGGAGGCCTTGCAAGGGCGCGAGACATTCCTACCAACGAACCGTTGGTCAGGTAGTTAATGATTCAAAAGTAGCTTACAAGGTATTGTAAACTAGCTCTGATAGATGTAGAAGGGATACATGCCATAGGGACGGACCCAAATGGCCTGGGGATGATGCAGACCGAGGGGCGCCCCCAGACTGAAATGAACTAGAGAGGTGTCACCTGGTACCGCCGCTGAAGAGGTGTTGAAGTAGCCAAAAAACATGCGCCGCTGGAGTCGTTCCTCACGAGCTGCTCTAGTGCTGAGCCTCGGGAGGCTCGGAGGGACCGAGAGGCTCCTGAAGGCGCTCCTCCATGTCTGCCATGATCGCCTGATGCCTGGCCTTGCAAGCCGTCTGGGCATCCCTCATGCAGCGCCGGAACACTTCAGCCGCACCCGGCAGGCCGAAGGGCATGTCGACGTAGCTGTGAGGTGGTCCCTCGCACCGGTCGACATGGGACGGCTAGATGAGCTGCCGAGACGCGGCCCTGTTGAGCCCGGGGATGTCGATGCAGACGCGGAACTCCTTACCCTCGCCAGGGCAGTGAGCTGCACCGCGCGGCATGCGACGATCGCCTTGCAGAACCCTTGCTTCTTGAATGTCCTCGATTGCCTTGCTGATGAACTCCTGAATGCCTGGTGCCTCATGCCTGCTGCCTTCTCCCAGGAAGCGTGCTCTGAAGAGCGCCTCCACATGGTGCCCGAGCACCTCCCTCGTGACCCTGGCTAGGTCTTAGGCCCTCCAAAGGAGAGCCCCAAGCCCAGCCTGAGAGGGGCGTCAGGCACGCCTTCCTATGTGATGGGTGAAGGTGTTGCGTTCGGAGACGTGAGGCTCAATGCAGCATCCTCGAGTGATGCTCCTTCACGAGACCCCTGTCACAGCTGCAGCTTCTTCGTCTTGAAGGTGACCTCAGGAGGGAGGGCGTCGTCTTCAGGGTTCTCGACCACTGCAACCTGGAAGGCGCGCTCGAGGGAGCACACCGCATCCTTCTTTTGACACGCGACAATGATGACGCTGCCGCTTCCTGGCATCTTGAGGACGTTGTAGCCGTGGTGCGTTGCCTCCATGAACTTGGCCAGTGTTGGGTACCCTAGGATGGCATTGTAGGGCAGGCGGATGTCGGTGACGTCGAAGTCGATGAGCTCAGTGTGGTAGTTATCACACTCGCTGAAGGTGGCAGGGAGGCGAACCTTCCCTATCGGGTGTGTAGAACCGTCGGTCACTCCTAAAAATGGCTTGGTTGGGTGAAGCTGGTAGTATGGCACTTGGAGCCTGTCGAACCTCTAGACAGACAGAACATTGAGCCCTGCTCCGCCATCGATGAGAGTCTTGGTGACGACCACGTTGCTGGTGATAGGGGAGCAGAGCATGGGGAGCGTGCCAGCAGTGGCTGCACACTTGAGCTAGTCTGCGGAGGTGAAGGTGATGGCGCACTTGGACAACCTGAGAGGGCGAGTTGCTTCAGGCTTGGGGAGCGCTGCGTTCACCTCACGCGCGAACTGCTTGAAGATGCGGTGGGAAGCTAGGGCCCGTGAGCCGCCCAAGATGCAGGCGATAACTCGAGGCTCTTGGAATCCCCCAGCCCCTCGTCCTGGTGGTGATCTTCATTCCTTCTTGGCGATGGAGGCAGAGGAGGTAGAGCAGCGTTGCCCTGAGGGTGCTCCTCACGAGGATGCTCCCTCCAAGTGCCCTCGCGAGGCTGGCCCTGCCAGCGGTCCTCACAAGGCTAGTTGCGCCACTCCTAGCGATGGTTGCGTTCGTCCCAGCGTCCTCCACCTCGGCCGCCTCCACAACTGTAGCCTCGATCATTATGCTCGGGGCATCGACCGAGGCGCCCGTCGTGGAGGGCCCTAAGATTCCGATAGTCGTTGGTGTTGTGGCTGTGAACATTGTGGAAAATGCAGAATGACCGGTTGCTCTTGGATGACTCGGGGTGGTCGCAGCCGCGCTTCATCTCTGGTTCGGCCGCAAGAACGGTCGGCCCCTTTCACTTCACGTCCTTGGTCTTGGTCTTCTTGTCTTCTGGATCAGCATTGGGGAGTTCGAGGAGGGAGAGGCGCCCCTCCTCAGCCCTCGCACACTTGTTCGCCATGTTGAACATCTCCAGAGCGGTGCAGAAATCCTCATGGATGGCGAGCTCCGCCTTCATCTTGACATCATGGACGCCATCAGTGAATGATGGCCTCGTCCAACACCTTGGGGATCTTGAGGCGAACGTTGTTGAAGTGCTGGATATACTTCTACAGAGTCTCTCTAGGTTGGTACTTGATGTGACACAGGTCATCCGCGGCCGGCGGACGGTCGCGAGTGCCCTGGAAGTTGGCGATGAAGCGGCTGCGCATCTCCTCCCAGGAAGAAACCGACCCCTCGGTCAGTTTCAGGAGCCAAGAACGCATGCCCTCCTTGAGGGCTATCGGGAACCAGTTCTCCATGATCTTCTCGTCGCCGCTGGCCGCCTTGATGCTCAGCTTGTAGAGCTGCAGGAACTCGGCAGGGTCGGCGGTGCCATCGTAGCGTGGAGGCAGGTCAGGCTTGAACTTGCTTGGCCAGACGACATTGCGGAGCTCCGGAGTGAACGCGCGGCACCCTACCATGGCCACCGGAGGTCGTCGAGGGGGTGGAAACTGGCCTTGGTGCACGCGCACCGCCACCTCCTGCGGCGGTACGCGGGCATAGTGCTGGGGTGCTGGAAGCACACGCGCTTCTCCCTGCAGACGCTGCACCACCTGGCAGCTGACATCGTCCCGAGCCGGTGCCGGGCGAGGCGGGTCGCGCCGTGGCGCCACACGCCTTGGCTCGATGATGACGCCCTGGGCCGGAGGTGGTGGAGGAGCCCCGTGCGCCTCGTCCCCGCTGCAGGTGGTTGCTGAGGCAGCGAGCGAGCCGGCTCGGCGGAGCCCCCGTGCGCGACGCTGACGAGCTTAGCGATCCGCTCAAGCCACTCCTTGTAGATGTCGCCAACCGGGCACTAGCGAAGGAGCTCCCGCGCCATGAGCAGAGCGGCCTGTGCATCCGCTTGTCCATGACGCGTGTCATGGTGCACCAACGGGTGCAGCGATGAAGCTTGCTGCTTGTGGCCGGCAGGGCCCGTGGCGGCGTTGGCCACCGGGGACGGAGCGCGACGGGGACAACCATCACCCGCCGGAGCTGTCTGAGCGACACAGGCGGTGACTGCGGCCCGACGCTCGGCGCGAGCACGGCGTGCGTCGGCCATGGAGGTGTCGGAGTGGCGGTGGATCGATCGACGGAAGAGAGGATCCGATGGAACCCTACCTGGCGCACCAAATGTCGGATTATGGGATCCACAAACCCTTGAAAGGTTCGAACTCTAGGGTGCGTGCGGAGATCTCAACCTACCCAGCCTGCCTACTCGCGATCCTCCTAAGCCTAGTGCGTCTCAAAGATACATAGAGACACATCCGTTTATCCTGGTTTAGGCCACCTTGCGGTGTAATACCCTACTCCAGCGTTTTGGTGGATTGCCTCGGAGGGCTGAGGATGAACTAGTACAGTGGATGAACTGGCCTCAGGAGGTGAGGTGTTCTTGAGCTGGTGTGGTGTGTTCTAGTTCTACCTGTCTTGACTTCTATGGTGGTGGCTAGTCCTATTTATAGTGGCCTTGGTCCTCTTCCCAAATGTTGGCGAGAGGGGATCCCACAATGGCCGGATTTGAAAGGGGACAAGCAGTACATCTTATCCTGACAAAAGTAGTCTTCGCCTGCGAAAAGCCTCTGGTCGTGACGCTGCGGTGGGCTCATTGATGACCTCCATCTTGCCGTCCTGGCGGTCTTGGTCTTGTTGCACCAGAATGGAAACCTTTGGCTGATTCCTCGGGACTCCACATCTGTGGCTTGCCTCCCTTGTAACGTAGAGGAAACCTGTGCTCTACGCCTGCCTGGCGCCCACCTGGCCTTGGTCGTCATGGCTTATGTCAGCTGAGCCTCGTGAGGTAAACCTTGCATAGAACTCTCCGCCCCTCGGGAGCCAGCCTGAGGAGGCCGATCCCCTCGGGGGTCTTGGCGTCGTCCGCCTCGCGAGGCTTGGCCCCTCGCGAGGGTCTTGTGTTGTTGATGCTGAAGCTGGGCCATACTAGGCCGTCGATGGAGCCACGTGGTGGGCCGCAGGCAGGCAGGGCCGGATACCCCCATATCCAGGACGCTGACAAGTGGCGTGGCAAGGACAAGAGGACGCGGAACCCCTTCAAAATGCTAAGGAAATACATTGGAAATAGATCAAGACTCTTCATCTCTTGTTTTAGTTGTCCAAGATCACATTGAGTCCATAGGAAAGCCAATACTATTAAAAGGGGATGAGGTGTTGCTTAATGGCTTACTTGCTCAAATGCTTAGTGATATAGCTCCAAATCCCTCAACCACTTTCTCCATCCAAATATGTCAAAACCCTAACTCCAACTTGGGCCTACCGATTCTTTCTATTCGGCTCCACTGAGTTCACATGATTTTGCCACTGCCAAAAACCCTAGCAATTCCGTCTCACCGAGATGGCCTTGCCAGCTCTTTGTGACTTGTTGCATTTATTTCGGTCTCACCGAGTCTATGCAATCGGTCTCACCAAGTTGGCTTGAAAGACACTATGTTGATTTGCTTCAGTTCGATCTCACCGAGTTGATGCAATCGGCGCCACCGAGTTGATGTTTGCCCTAAGCCCTAGCACATTGGTCCCACCAAGTTGTTCCAGTCGGTCCCACCGAGATTCCTAACGTTTACATTTTTGAACTGATCGGTGTCACCGAGTTTAACCATTTGGTCTCACCGAGTTAAGTCAAATGTGTGTAACAGTTGGATTTTGTGTGGAGGCTATATATACTCCTCCACCTCCTCCATTTGAGAGAGATCCATCAAAACATGCTTACACTTCCACTACTCATTTTCCGAGAGAGAACCACCTACTCATGTGTTGAGAACAAGACATTCCATTCCTACCACAAGATTCTTGATTTCTAGCCTTCCCCAAGTTATTTTCCACTCAAATATTTTGTCCACCATATCCAAATCTATGAGAGAGAGTTGAGTGTTGGGGAGACTATCATTTGAAGCACAATATCAAGGAGTTCATCATCAACACACCATCTATTACCTTTTGGAGAGTGGTGTCTCCTAGATTGGTTAGGTGTCTCTTGGGAGCCTCTGACATATTGTGGAGTTGAACTAAGAAGTTTGTAAGGGCAAGGAGATCGCCTACTTCGTGAAGATCTACCCGAGTGAGGCAAGTCCTTCATGGGCGATGGACATGGTTGGATAGACAAGGTTGCTTCTTCATGGACTCTTCATGGGTGGAGCCCTCCGTGGACTCGCGTGGTCGTTACCCTTCGTGGGTTGATGTCTCCATCAATGTGTAACTTGCATGCTTTACTTTTTCCGCTGCATATATACTCTTTTCATGCTTGCTTGAAATATATTGTGAATGCTTTAACTTGTGGTAAAACTCAACCTTAACTTGAGGAAATTAAAAACTGCCAACTTTGCTTGTTAAGGGTCTAATCATCCCCCTCTAGACCCCTCTTCTCGATCCTTTCAATTGGTATCAGAGCATTGGTTTGCATTTCTTTGGTTTAATCGCCATTGGAGGAAGATGGATGAGTATACTTTCAGGAGTATTTGACATAGAGTACCTATTCTTGATGGGGAGTTTTATGGTTCTTGGAAGAATGAAATGCTTGTGATTTTCAATGAATATAATTTGAACAAGTACATTACTAGCCCTTATGTGCCTCCCATTGATCCTTTGCATCCTACCCCGATGAGTATCTTGACATGGTTCACAATCTTAGAACTATTGATCTTATCATTAGAGGATTGCCTAGAAATTTGCTTGTGTGCTTGCCTACTTTTGAATGCACATATACTATATGGAATTATCTTGAAGAACACTTTCCGAATTACTCCTTGAAAAATCTAGATGAGATTCTTCGAAAGTCCATTGCTTTTCAAAATATGGAACCTAGTGATCCTAAGTTTGTTGAATGTCTATTTGAGCTCCATGATAGTATGCATGCCAAAGGAAATGTTGGAGTAATTAGTAGCATCATTTTGGAGACAACTAGAATTCATAAACTTGAACATTGTCATGGTCATAAATCTAAAAAAGCACTTAACCTAGGTAATGATCATATGGATGATGATGTTGGACATGGTTATTATGATGAAGACAAAGATAGTGATGCCGACCTTGAGGAGTCTATGAGACATTTTGGTCTCATGGCTAATCTTCGTGACTATATGGCCATAGGAAAAGAGTGGATTCTTTATAGTGTATGTACAGATCACATGACCGGAGATAAAGACATGTTCCGCGAGCTTGCTAAGAATGATGGTCCACATGAGTATGTCACTTATGAAGGCAACTCCATGGGTAAGGTACTTGGCCTTGGTAAGGTCACCATTTCCAATGATAGCTCTATCCAAAATTTCATGCTCGTTGATCTCTATTGGTTACAATCTCCTTTCCGTATCTAGACTAGCCGACTTTGGTTTCAATGTTCTATTTACCGAAGTAGATTGCCAAGTGTTTCGAAGATCATAATATGGTATTTACCGGTATTCGTAGGGGTGACATATACATTGTTGACTTCACTAAGAGAGCCAAACCTCACACTTTTTTAATTGCTAACTCTTCTAAAGGATGGTTATGGCATAGACGATTAGGTCATATTGGCATGCGAAATCTTGATAAGCTTATTAAAGGTGACCATATCCTTGGTGTTAAAGTTGTTATATTTGACAAGGATAGGCTTTGCAGTGCTTGTCAAGCAGGAAAAAAAGTTGGAGGAAGTCATCCCGTGAAGAACATCATGACCATGAAAAGACCACTTGAGCTACTTCACATGTATCTTTTCGGTCCCAATTCTTATAAGAGCCTTGGTGGTAACTCTTTCGGTTTGGCCATTTTTGATGATTTTTCAAGATTTACATGGGTGTTCTTTCTTGATGAAAAATCGCAGGTCCAAAAGATCTTCAAGAACTTTACCAAGCAGGCCCAAAACCAATTTGAAGTGAATATTAAGAAGGTTCGAAGTGACAATGGAACGGAGTTCAAGAACGCAAATGTGGATACCTTTCTTGACGGGATTTAACATGAGTTATCGGCTACATACACACCTCAACAAAATGGAGTTGTTGAGAAGAAGCACCGAACACTTATCAAGATGGCGAGAATGATGCTTGATGAATACAAGATGCCAAGACACTTTTGGGCGAAAGCGGTTGAGACAGCTTGTCATGCTACGAATCGACTATATCATCACAAGCTTCTCGGCAAGACGACATACGAGCTACTCACTGATAACAAACCCCAAGGTGGATACTTTCGAGTATTCGGCTCAAAGTGCTACATTCTAGACAAGCATCGTCATTTGAAAGTTGCTCCTAAATCTCATGAGTGTTTCCTACTCGGTTATGGTTCAAACTTTCACACTTACCGTGTCTACAATAATTTCACCCAAAAGGTTGAAGAAATGGTAGATGTGAAGTTTGATGGATCTAACGGCTCGCAAGTAGAGCAATTGCCAATTGATGTAGGAGACAAAGATCCATCGGAAGCAATTCAAGTATTGTATGTTGGCAAGATTCGTCCAATGGAGGTGAAGGAGAGTACGTCGTCCATTCAAGTGGAAGCCTCAACTTCACATCAAGGTACACCAAAAGTTGACTTGGAGGCATCCACAAGTGATACACGTCAAGAAAAAGGAGATGAGGAAGTACAACAAGATGATCCAGCTTGACCTCCTTCTCCACCTCCACAAGCGAACGACAACGCCAACAACAACGAAGAAGAAGAAGACAGTGATGAGGATGTTCCACCTCAACCCAAGCAAAAGCTTCCATGGGTTAGAGCAAGAATCTCAAGAGATCATCTCGTTGAACGAATCTTCGATGACATCCAAACCAGGAGAATTACTCACTCTAAAACTCGTTTGGCTAACTTTTATGAACATTACTCATTCATTTCTAGCATTGAACCTATGAAGGTTGAAGAAGCCCTCGAGGATCCGGATTGGATAAAGGCTATGCATGAAGAGCTACACAACTTTGAAAGAAATCAAGTGTGGACATTGGTAGAAAAGCCCGACGATGAGCATAATGTCAGGCTGATATGTCTCCGTCGTATCTACTTTTCCAAACACTTTTGCCCTTGTTTTGGACTCTAACTTGCATGATTTGAAAGGAACTAACCCGGACCGACGCTGTTTTCAGCAGAACTGCCATGGTGTTATTTTCGTGTAGAAATAAAAGTTCTCGGAATGACCTGAAACTCCACGGAGAATATTTTTGGAATTAATAAAAAATACTGGTGAAAGAATCAAGGCCAGGGGCCCCACACCCTGTCCACGAGGGTGGGGCGCGCACCTACCCCCTTGGGCGCGCCCCCTGCCTCGTGGGCCCCCTGGTGCTCCACCGACCTCAAATCCAACTCTATATATTCAGGTTCGAGGAGAAAAATTCAGAGAAAAAATATTCATCGCGTTTTACGATATGGAGCCGTCGCCAAGCCCTAATCTCTCTCGAGAGGTCTGATCTGGAGTCCATTCGGGGCTCCGAAGAGGGGGATTCGTCGTCGTCGTCATCATCAACCATCCTCCATCACCAATTTCATGATGCTCACCATCGTGCGTGAGTAATTCCATTGTAGGCTTGCTGGATGGTGATGGGTTGGATGAGATTTACCATGTAATCAAGTTAGTTTTGTTAGGGTTTGATCCCTAGTATCCACTATGTTCTGAGATTGATGTTGCTATGACTTTGCTATGCTTAATGCTTGTCACTAGGGCCCGAGTGCCATGATTTCAGATATGAACCTATAATGTTTTCATGAATATATGTGAGTTCTTGATCCTATCTTGCAAGTCTATAGTCAGCTATTATGTGTTATGATCCGACAACCCCGAAGTGACAATAATCGGGATACTTCTCCGTGATGACCGTAGTTTGAGGAGTTCATGTATTCACTAAGTGTTAATGCTTTGGTCCGGTACTCTATTAAAAGGAGGCCTTAGTATCCCTTAGTTTCCATTAGGACCCCACTGCCATGGGAGGGTAGGACAAAAGATGTCATGCAAGTTCTTTTCCATAAGCACGTATGACTATATTCGGAATACATACCTACATTACATTGATGAACTAGAGCTAGTTCTGTGTCACCCTATGTTATAACTATTACACGAGGAATCGCATCCTACATAATTATCCATCACCGATCCAATGCCTACGAGCTTTTCACATAGTGTGCTTTGCTTATTCACTTTACCGTTGCCACTGTTACAACTACTAGAAAACTGCTACTGTTACTTTTGCTACTATTATTGTTACTTCCATACTACTTTGCTACTAAATACTTTGCTGCAGATACTAAGTTATCCAGGTGTGGTTGAATTGATAACTTAACTGCTAATACTTGAGAATATTCTTTGGCTCGCCTTTGTGTCGAATCAATAAATTTGGGTTTGAATACTCTACCCTCAAAAACTGTTGCGATCCCTTATACTTGTGGGTTATCAAGACTATTTTCTGGCGCCAATGCCGGGGAGCATAACTCTATTCTTTGAGTCACTTGCGATTTATATCTGCCGGTCACTATGAGGAACTTGAAAGACGAAAGAACTAAGATTTATCCCTCAACTACGAGGGGAGGTAAGGAACTGACATCTAGCTCTGAACTTGATTCTCCATCTGTTTTGAGTAAGCTTGCGACACTTAAACCTACTTCTGTTATTAATTCGGATATGTTGCATGTTATTGAGGATGCTACCTCTACTATGCATGATACTTATGATGAAACTAATTCTATGCTTGATACAACTGTGCCATTAGGTGAATATCTTGATGAACAACTTGCTAGGGTTAGAGAGAATGAAATTCTTGAAACTGATACTATTGATGATAGTGATGATGAAGGTTCTCCCCCTAAATATGAATTGCCTATTGTTCCCGAGGCTTATGTTATGGATGAAGAAACTGCTAGAGATTTTTCTTGCTTGCAATGATAGATCTGATCTTAAGAAGTTATTAGCTAAACTGAAACAAAAATTTCTAAATGCTAGAATGAAATATGACCCTGATTTTGCTACTTCACCTATCTTTGTTACTGATAAGGACTATGATTTCTCTGTCGATCCTAAGATAATTACTTTGGTTGAATCTGATCCTTTTTATGGCTATGAATCTGAAACTCTTGTGGCACATCTTACTAAGTTAAATGATATAGCCACCCTGTTCACTAATGATGAGAAATCTCGCTACTATTATATCCTTAAGATATTTCCGTTCTCATTAAAGGGTGATGCTAAACTTGGTTTAATTCTTTAGATCCTATTTGTGTGCGTAGTCCCCAGGATATGATTTATTACTTCTCTGCTAAATATTTCCCTGCTCATAAGAAACAAGCTGCTTGAAGGGAAATATATAATTTTGTGCAAATTGAAGAAGAGAGTCTCCCACAAGCTTGGGGGAGGCTTCTCCGATTACTTAATGCTTTGCCTGGTCATCCTCTTAAGAAAAATGAAATACTTGATATCTTTTATAATGGACTAACTGATGCTTCCAAGGACCACTTGGATAGTTGTGTTGGTTGTGTTTTCAGGGAAAGAACAGTCGATCAAGCTGAATTACTATTGAATAATATGTTGACTGATGAAAATAATTGGACACTTCCTGAGCCAACTCTTGAGCCAATTCCTAAGCCAACTCCGAAGAAAAGAGGTGTTCTATTTCTCAGTCCAGAAGATATGCCAGAGGCAAAGAAATCTATGAAAGAGAAAGGTATTAAAGCTGAAGATGTTAAGAATTTACCTCCTGTTGAAGAAATACATGGCCTTAATATTCCACCTATCGAAGAAACACATGGTCTTGATAACCCGACACAGATAGTAAAAGTAAATTCTCTCTATAGATATGATAAAGTTGAAATCCCATCTACTAAGTTTGCTAGCCAATGTTTAGATGAATTTATGACTTTATGGCTAGACAAGAAAACTTCAACGCTTATGTTGGTAGACAACTGAAACAAAATGCTTATATGATTGGACACTTGAGTGATTATATGTCTAGAGTTAAGGGCGAACTTAAACTCACTAGTAAACATGCTTCTATGGTCACCACTCAAGTAGAACAGGTACTTAAAGCTCGCTCGATGAATTAAATAATAAACATGACTTTGCTGTTAGAGTGGCTACTAGAACGGGTAAAATGACTCGGGAACCTTTGTATCCTGAAGGCCACCCTAAGAGAATTGAGCAAGATTCTCAGAGAAATAATGTAGATGCACCTAGTCCCTCTAAAAAGAAGAAAAATAAAAATGGTAGGACTTTGCATGCTTCTAGTGAACCTGTTGTAGACACACCTGAGAATCCCAATGATATTTCCATTTCTGATGTTGAGACACAATTTGTTGATGAACATGAACCTAGTGATAATGTTAATGATAATGTTCATGTTGATGCTCAACCTAGCAATAATAATGATGTAGAGATTGAACCTGCTATTGATCTTGATAACCCACAATCAAAGAATCAACGTTATGTTAAGATAGACTTTGTTGCTAGGAAGCACGGTAAAGAAAGAGAACCATGGGTTCAGAATCCCATGCCTTTTCCTCTTAAGCCATCCGAGAAAAAGGATGGTGAGGATTTTGAGCGCTTTGCTGAAATGCTTAGACCTATCTTTTTACATATGCGCTTAACTGATATGCTTAAATTTAATCCTTATGCTAAATACATGAAGGATATTATTACAAATAAAAGAAAGATACTGGAAGCTGAAATTTCCACCATGCTTGCTAATTACACTTTTAAGGGTGGAATACCTAAGAAACTTGGAGATCCAGGAGTACCAACTATACCATGCTCCATTAAAAGAAACTATGTTAAAAATGCTTTATGTGATCTTGGAGCCGGTGTTAGTGTTATGCCCCTCTCTTTATATCGTAGACTTGAATTGAATAAGTTGACACCTACTGAAATATCTTTGCAAATGGCCGATAAATCAACTGCTATACCTGTCGGTATTTGTGAGGATGTGCCTGTTGTGGTTGCAAACGTTACTATCTTAACGGACTTTGTTATTCTTGATATTCCTGAGGATGATAGTATGTCGATTATCCTTGGTAGATCCTTTTTGAATACTGCAGGGGCTGTTATTGATTGCAACAAAGGCAATGTCACTTTTCATGTTAATGGTAATGAGCATACTGTACACTTTCCGAGGAAACAACCTCAAGTTCATAGTATCAATTCTATTGGAAAAATTCCAACTATTATTATTGGAGGTTTTGAATTTCCTCTTCCTACTATCAAGAAGACATATGATATTCTTATTATTGGGGATGTGCATATCCCCGTTGAGGTAACCTAGTGTTATTCGAAATTTCTCCGGTTCCATGTTATTTGGAATGAGTTTGTTAACAAGACTTGATCAACCTTGTTAGTGGATTCCTTTTGATAAGCATGAGATGGATGAAGTTAGAAGGCACAACCTTCTGTACCCTCTTTTTACTTTCTGTTATTTAGAATAAATAAAGAAAAAATAGTATTTTCTGTTTGTTTTCTAAATTATCCATGCAATAAAAAATACCCCGAAAATAAAAGTTCTCCAAATGCCCTGCAAATTTAATATGATTTTTTCTAGAATATTTGAGAATATCTGGCACTGAGAACATAGCAGGGGGAGATGGCACCTGGCCATGAGGGTCAGGGGCGCGCCCTACCCCCCTGGGCACGCTCCCCTGCCTCGTGGGCCCATGGTGGCCCCCTCCACTTATTCCTGCACCCATGCACTTCTTCTTCCTCCCCAAAAAATCACTATCCAACTCAAGCATGAGTTCTAGCTGATTTTGCTACCATTTTCGATCTCCTTGATCAAAGCTCCATTCACAAAACTGCTTTGGGGGATTGTTCTTTGGTATGTGACTCCTCCAATGGTCCAATTAGTTTTTGTTCTAGTGCTTTATTCATTGCAATTTTTTGCTGCCTAGGTGACCCTGTTCTTGAGCATGCATGTCAAATTGATATGGTCCCAAGTAATTCTAATGCATGATATAGCCTCTAGGCACTTGTAGGAGTAGTTGCTATCAATCTTGTTGAGTTTGGTTCACTTTTATTTTGAGTTACTAAAAATTTAAAAAAAAATTCAAAGGAAAAAAATATGTCTAGGAAAATGTACCAAGGTGGTTCTTCAAGAAAGCAAGGACCTAGGCTCGCAATACGTGAGCTGGATGATGAACCACCGAGGAAAGCTGATGTGCGGCCTTGTGAATGGCCGTCAGAGGAGTTTATGGTCCAAGCTGGTATCAAGGATGAATTTGATGCATATGTGCGTAATGCTGATCTTGAGGACTTCATGCAAGATAAGTGCCCTCAATACTACCGTTTGACTGATTCATTTGTGAGAAGGTTTAAATTTACATCTTCACGCAATTCTCACAATGTCTTGTTTGATCTCTATGATAAATCTTATACTATGGACTTAGAAGATTTTGCTACTGCTTGTAAACTCCTGAAGTGGGGCAGTGTTAATGAACCTCGTAAATCTGAATATAAAGACTTTCTTGCTAGTATCACTGTGGGGGAATCTAGAGAAATAGCACAAGCTACCATAGGGAGCATCCATTTTCCTGCTATACATTATTTTGCTCTCTTCATAGGTAGATGCATTAACGGTAAAGATGTAGCTTCTCACATGTGTGTCCCAGATCTTAGTGTTCTCAAGAGTGCTGTATTAGGTGATAAACAATATAACTTGGGGGCAATTGTTGCACGTAGGTTGCATAATAATGGTTTAACCGGAGATTTGTTTGGTGGGATTTATGCAACCCGTGTGGCTAATTTTCTTGAGATGCCCATACAGGAAAATGATATGGAGTTGCCTCCTGCTTATTTAGAATATGATGCCATGGTTAGCCATCAATTTCTTGAGAGGAATGAACAATCCCTCCAGTATCGACTAATCTTTGACAGATGTCGCACTGTCCATATTACTCTCCCTGCTCCTGCTTTCTTTGACTATCAGGCAAAAAGAAGATATATTATAATGAGGGAGGAGGCGAACGAGTACGAGAGGAGGACGGAAGCAGCTCGCTGCCACGCTGCAACTCGTGAGGCAATGGCTGCTACATCTCAGTACGATGCCAGTTATAACTTTGGATATCCGCCAGGCCATCCATGGGCATAGACCAACTTAGGCCAAAAGCCTAAGCTTGGGGGAGTACGTATTTCTCACCGACATTACATCCATGTTCACACACTCATTCTAGTTGTCGGTGCTCATACATTTCCATTGTACTATCCATGCTAGTTTATTTTATTTTTCTCGCTTTCTTCTTGCGTGTTTGATAAAACTTAAGAAAAAACCAAAAAAATTAGTTAGTTTACTCTCCATGCGTGTAGTAGTAATTAAAAAGAAAACCCAAAAAGATTTCTTGTTCTTCTTTTGCTTATTGGGATCTTTCCCATGTAAATAGTTTTATTTCTTTTCTTTTCTTTGGGGGTCGAGAGGAGAAGACCATAACGAAAATGTTAAGTGGCTCTTATATGCATTATTGTTGATTTAGCCAAGAGCCCATATTACCCTGTCTTCTCCCTTGAATTGAATGCTTGCAGATTCTAGCTTAGTCCAATGCACGTGCACTATTTTTATTATCCACACCATTCGGTCGTGCAAGTGAAAGGCAATAATGACGATATATGATGGACTGATTGAGATGAGAGAAGCTGGTATGAACTCGACCTATCTTGTTTTTGTACATATGATGAGTTCATCGTTCCTGATTCAGCCTATTATGAATAAACATGTTTGCAATGACAATTCGAGATTATAGTTGCTTATGCCATGCTTAATTAGCTAGGATCTTATAATGGTTTACCTTGCGTGCCAACATGCTATTAAAATGGTTGTGATGTGGTATGATAGGGTGGTATCCTCCTTTGAATGATTCGAGTGACTTGACTTGGCACATGTTCACGCATGTAGTTGAAACAAAATCAACATAGCCTTCACGATATTTTTGTTCATGGTGGATTATATCCTACTCATGCTTGCACTCGGTGTTGATTAATTTAATGCATGTTCATGACTGTTGTCACTCTCTAGTTGGTCGCTTCCCAGTCTCTTTCTAGCCTTCACCTGTACTAAGCGGGAATACTGCTTGTGCATCCAAACTCCATAAACCCCAAAGTTATTCCATATGAGTCCACCATACCTTCCTATATACGGTATCTACCTGCCATTCCAAGTTAATTTTTATGTGCCAAACTCCAAACCTTCAAATGAAATTCTGTTTTGTATGCTCGAACAACTCATGTATCAACTAGGGTTGTCTGTATCTTCCATGTTAGGCGGGTTATTCCCAAGAGAAGTATACTCAGCTCCTCATTCACGAGAAAATGGCTGGTCACCGGGATGCCCAGTCCCATGCTCAAATCAAATCAAAATAATTAAACAAAACTCCCCCAGGATTGTTGTTAGTTGGAGGCACCCGTTGTTTCGGGCAAGCCATGGATTGATGCTTGGTGGTGGTGGGGGAGTTAAAACTTTACCATTCTGTTCGGGAACCGCCTATAATGTGTGTAGCATGTAAGATATCGAGATCTCTCAGTTGTTATGTTGACAGTGAAAGTATACCGCTGAAAATGTTATTTATCTCTATTTCAAAATCGAGCTCTGGCACCTCTACAAATCCCTGCTTCCCTCTGTGAAGGGCCTATCTATTTACTTTTATGTTGAGTCATCACCCTCTTATTAAAAAGCACCCACTGGAGAGCACCACTGTCATTTGCATGCATTACTATTAATTTATATTGGGTATGACTATGACTGGATGTCTTTTACCATGAATTACAATGTTTAGTCAGTCCTTGATCTTTAAAGGTGCTCTGCATTTATGTTTTGCGGTCTCGGAAAGGGCTAGCGAGATACCATCTTGTTATATCATATTATGATTGTTTTGAGAAAGTGTTGTCATCCGAGATTTATTATTATTGCTCGCTAGTTGATTATGACATTGATATGAGTAAACATGAGACCTAAGTGTTATTGTGAATATGGTTAGTTCATAATCTTTGCTGAAAACTTGAATGCTGACTTTACATATTTGCAACAACAAGAGCAAATAGAGTTTGTAAAAGTTTTTCTTTATCACTTTCAGTTTTCCAACTGAATTGCTTGAGGACAAGCAAAGGTTTAAGCTTGGGGGAGTTGATACGTCTCCGTCGTATCTACTTTTCCAAACACTTTTGCCCTTGTTTTGGACTCTAACTTGCATGATTTGAATGGAACTAACCCGGAGTGATGCTGTTTTCAGCACAACTGCCATGGTGTTATTTTTGTGCAGAAATAAAAGTACTCGAAATGACCTGAAACTCCATGGAGAATATTTTTGGAATTAATAAAAAATACTTGTGAAAGAATCAAGGCCAGGGGGCCCACACCCTGTCCACGAGGGTGGGGTGCGCGCCCCCTTGCCTCGTGGGCCCCATGGTGCTCCATCGACCTCAACTCCAACTCTATATATTCACCTTCGGGGAGAAAAAATCAGAGAAAAAAGATTCATCACGTTTTACGATACGGAGCCGCCGCCAAGCCCTAATTTCTCTCGGGAGGGCCAATCTGGAGTCCGTTCGAGGCTCCAAAGAGGGGGATTCATCACCGTCGCCATCATCAACCATCCTCCATCACCGATTTCATGATGCTCAGCGTCGTGCATGAGTAATTCCATCGTAGGCTTGCTGGATGGTGATGGGTTGGATGAGATTTACCATGTAATCAAGTTAGTTTTGTTAGGGTTTGATCCCTAGTATCCACTATGTTCTGAGATTGATGTTGCTAAGACTTTGCTATGCTTGATGCTTGTCACTAAGGCCCAAGTGCCATGATTTCAAATCTGAACCTATTAGGTTTTCATGAATATATGTGAGTTCTTGATCCTATCTTGCAAGTCTATAGTCACCTATTATGTGTTATGATCCGACAACCCCGAAGTGACAATAATCGGAATACTTCTCGGTGATGATCGTAGTTTGAGGAGTTCATGTATTCACTAAGTGTTAATGCTTTGGTCCAGTACTATATTAAAAGGAGGCCTTAATATCCCTTAGTTTCCATTAGGACCCCGCTGCCACGGGAGGGTAGGACAAAAGATGTCATGCAAGTTCTTTTCCATAAGCACATATGACTATATTCGAAATACATGGCTACATTACATTGATGAATTGGAGCCAGTTCTGTGTCACCCTATGTTATAACTATTACATGAGGAATCACATCCGACATAAGTATCCATCACTGATCCAATGCCTACGAGCTTTTCACATATTGTGCTTTGCTTATTTACTTTATCGTTGCCACTATTACAATTACTACAAAACTGCTACTGTTACTTTTGCTACTGTTACTGTTACTTCCATACTACTTTGCTACTAAATACTTTGCTGCATATACTAAGTTATCCAGGTGTGATTGAATTGACAACTCAACTGCTAATACTTGAGAATATTGTTTGGCTCCCCTTGTGTCGAATCAATAAATTTGGGTTGAATACTCTACCCTCGAAAACTGTTGTGATCCCCTATACTTGTCTATTATCAGAGACATATTCCCCCGTTGCTAGACTTGAGTCCATTCGCATTTTACTTGCTTATGCCAACAATCATTGTATCACTTAGTTTAAGAGTGCTTTTCTAATAACAACCTCCCGGCTTATGGACATTAAGAGTGCTTTTCTAATAACAATCATGAGGAATCACTTATGGACATTAAGAGTGCTTTTCTAAGTGGTGAAATTGAGGAGGAAGTTTATGTTAAACAATCTCCCGGCTTTGTTAATCCCAAGAAACCTGATCATGTCTACAAACTTCACAAAGCTCTTTATGGTCTTCAACAAGCTCCTAGAGCATGGTATAAATGCTTGACTAAATTTCTCATTGAAACAGGCTTCAAAATTGGGAAAATTGATTCTACACTTTTTACTAAAAGGGTTGATGGTGAATTATTTGTGTGCAAAATTTATGTGGATGATATCATATTTGGTTCTACTAACCCTCATTTTAGTGAAAAGTTTGGAAGGCTAATGTTAGAGAAGTTTGATATGTTTGTGATGACTGAACTCAAAATTTTCCTTGGATTGAAAATCAAGCAAATTAAAGAAGGTACCTTTGTCTCACAAACAAAGAATACCAAAGATCTTTTCAAAAAGTTCAACATGCAAGAAAGCAAAGGTATGAAAAACCCCATGCCTACTAGTGGACATCTTGACTTGACTAAGGATGGCAATCTTGTTGACCAAAAGGTTTACCGTTCTATGATTGGTTCATTGTTATACCTATGTGCCTCCTGTCCCGATATTATGCTAAGTGTGTGCATGTGTGCATGATATCAAGCGGCTCCTAAAGAGTGCCATCTTAAGGCCATGAAAAGGATAGTGAGATACTTAATTCATACACCAAACTTTGGCATTTGGTATCCTAAGAGGTCATATTTGATCTTTTTGGCTACTCCGACTCGGACTATGCCGGTGACAAGGTTGATAGAAAGTCCACTTCGGGTACTTGTCAATTTCTTGGTAGATCTCTTGTGTCTTGGTCCTCCAAGAAACAAAACTCGGTATCCTTATCCACCGCCGAAGCGGAATACATTGCCGCCGGTTCATGTTGTGCTCAATTACTTTGGATGTCCCAAAATTTTAAAGATTATGGGATACATCTGAAGCATGCTCCTTTGCTTTGTGACAATGAGAGTGCTATTAAGATTGCTCATAATCCCGTGCAACATTCTTGAACTAAGCATATTGAAGTTTGTCATCATTTCATTTGTGATCATGTTGCAAAAGGAGACATTAATCTTAAGCATGTTCGTACCGATAAGCAATTGGCAGATATGTTCACTAAACCGCTTGATGAAAAGGTATTTTTCCGTTTGAGAGCTGAATCGAATATCATTGATGCCTCAAATTTGGAATATAGTTTCCTTTTGATACATGCAAGGCATGAGCCTTGGTGACTAGTCCCTGATATCTCTCGTATGATGGTGATCATTTGTCTTGGATATATATTTGTACCCTTGCATGTTATCTAACCCGTGTAGGTACGTGGATGAGCCTAAATCTATGAGATTGTAAGTCACTCACATTTTGAGCAATCTCCACTTCACCAAGTTCCTATGGTTTGGTTGTTGAACTCAAGGAAGCACGAAATCACTCAACATATCCTTTGACTATTTCAATACATCAAATTTTAATTAGTATCAAGTTTCATGATTGTCAATTTGGATATACAAGTGCTCTTCCTTGCAAAACTAACCCATGTAGGAAGATGAACTTCAACTCCAAAGGGTGTTCCCAACTACATCAACCTTGAACATCCAATATAAGTTCAACTACATGATAAATAACAACACCACAACCCAAGGTATGTTATTCCATCTTAGAGAAGCTCTACTCTAAGGCACGTTAAAGCAACTCAACAAGGTGTGAATACATCAAAATGCTTAAATGAAAAATGGCAACCCCATTTTGAGCTTAAACGATGAGTATGACCTATGATCAAGTGATCTCACTTGACTCCTAAGTCAATATACTCTAACATAGGTGACCTTGTCGCCGATGATTTCTAGATGAAGTTCCCTAGTGTTCTTGTGCCCCTTGTATTTCCTTTGCATGTTTTCTTTCTAGAGTGTTTCCCTTCTAAAACAAAACAAAACTTCCTCTAGATCTCTTTTGTTTTTCTCTGTCATTTGTCTGTGTATCTTTTGTTAATTCATTGCAAAGCCTTATGACAATTCCTTGAAAATCTTTGTTAAATATCATTTGCCAAGTGAGTTGAGATGCCAAAGTTTTCCTCTGTGTTAAACTCGGTCACCGATCCAAGCCTACCGGCTAGACCAATATACAAGGATTCCTTGTACATAGTTCATTGGTACAACCGACATGGACTAACTCGGTCTGACCGATGAGCACCCTCAGTGACTCTGCTATTTCGGAGTCACCGATGGAAACAGATCAACCTCACCGATTTCACTGCTGAGAAAACATTTTGCCATTTTATATTGTCCTTTTTCAGCTCCACTCAATGGTTCTTATCCTCTACTAGCATCTTAAGCTACATGCTGCTTTGTTGTGTCTCTCAAGGACCACACCTACTTGACTCATATTCTTGTAGTAGCCCTTCTTGGAAATTGATGTCAAAGGGGGAGAGAGAGCACATCAAAGCTTATCAAATCAACAAGAGCACTTCTAGCTCTTCTAAAACATGCATATTAACAAGAGGAGAGAAGTCACATGTCTTTAAGAGGGGAAAGACATGTTAGTATGATTGATTCTAGTTTGATATATTTTCTCTTCTTTGCTCTGATTTTATCTCACCCTACCTTCTCCTATTATCCTTTGTTAGATTCAGGGGGAGAAAGAGTCTATGTTTAACTTAAGGGGAGAAAAATCCTTGGAAATTATTGCACATCTTTAAATCTTTGGGGACATGTCTATATCTAAATAAAGTACTCACGCACTACATGTCATCCCAGTCTTGGTATTCTTGTGGATCTTGAAATATTTTGTTTGGAGTATTCTTGTGTTATCTAACTTTGTTTTCTCAAGCCCGCTCCTTTGAAAGTCAGCCCAAGACCACAAGGTAAGTATATGCATCACACTCATGTGCATGATGATCTCTTGTTGCTGCACATATTGTTTGCAAGAGGGACTAATAAACATGAAGGTGCATCTCTTAACCATATAACTTGCTCTGATGCATATAGCCAGGATACATGTAACACATTTTCTACTCTGGCATACTATGCATTCACATGTTCTTCCATCTTATCTTCATATGATTGCATACATGAAGGGGGAGCTTATGTTTGTTACATGTCTTTCAAAAGCTTTGTTTACTATTCTTCATATCATCTACTTAAAGCTATGATGTATGTTGTCATCAATTACCAAAAAGGGGGAGATTGAAAGCATAAGTGCTCCCTGGGTGATTTTGGTAATTAATGTCAACATATCTCTTGTTGGACTAATGATTTTATCTAGTATGTTTCAGACAAGTTCAACAGTGGCGTGGCAAGGACAAGAGGCGTTGAACCCCTTCAAAATGCTAAGGACATACATTGGCACAAGCTCAAGACTCTTCATCTTTGTTTTAGTGATCCAAGATCACATTGAGTCCATAGGAAAGCCAATACTATTAAAAGGGGATGAGGTGTTGCTTAATATCTTGCTTTCTCAAATGCTTAGTGATATTGCTCCAAATCCCTCAACCACTTTCTCCATCCAAATATGTCAAAACCCTAAACTCCAACTCGACCCTACCGATTCTTTCTATCTGGCACCACCGAGTTCACATGATATAGCCACTGCCAAAAACCCTAGCAATTCGGTCTCACCGATACGGATCTCGGTCTCACCGAGATGTCCTTGCCAGCGCTCTCTGACTTGTTGCATTTATTTCGGTCTCACCGAGTCTATGCAATCGGTCTCACCGAGTTGGCTTGACAAACACTATGTTACTTGTTGTTCACTTCGGTCTCACTGATTTGATGCAATCGGTGCCACTGAGTTGATGTTCATCCTAAGCCCTAGCACATCGGTCCCACCGAGTTGTTCCAGTCGGTCCCACCGAGATGCCTAACATTCACGTTTTTTAACTAATCGGTGCCACCGAGTTTAACCATTCGGTCTCACTGAGTTGAGTTAAATGTGTGTAATAGTTGGATTTTGTGTGGGGGCTAAATATACCCCTCCACCTCCTCCATTTGAGAGAGAGCCATCAGAACGTGCTTAAACTTCCACTACTCATTTTCTGAGAGAAAACCACCTACCCATGTGTTGAGATCAAGACATTCCATTCCTACCACAAGATTCTTGATTTCTAGCCTTCCCAAGTTGTTTTCCACACAAATCTTCTGTCCACCATATCCAAATCTGTGAGAGAGAGTTCAGTGTTGGGAAGACTATCATTTGGAGCACAATAGCAAGGAATCCATAATCAACACACCATTATTACCTTTTGGAGTGTGGTGTCTCCTAGATTGTTTAGGTGTCACTTGGGAGCCTCCTACATATTGTGGATTTGAACCAAGAAGTTTGTAAGGGCAAGGAGATCGCCTACTTCATGAAGATCTACCCGAGTGAGGCATGTCCTTCATGGGCGATGGCCAGGGTGGGATAGACAAGGTTGCTTCTTCATGGACCCTTCGTGGGTGTAGCCCTCCGTGAACACGCGCAACCATTACCCTTCGTGGGTTGAAGTCTCCATCAACATGGACATACGATAGCACCACCTATCGAAACCATGCCAAAAATCTCCATGTCTCCATTGCATTTACAAACTCTAATCCCATCCCTTTAGTTTCTTGCAACTTGCATGCTTTACTTTTTGTGATGCATATATACTCTTGTCATGCTTGCTTGAAATGTACTGTGAATGCTTTAACTTGTGGTAAAACCGAACCTTAACTTGAGGAAATTAAAAACTGCCAACTTTGCTTGTTAAGGGTCTAACCACCCCCTCTAGACCCCTCTTCTTGATCCTTTCACACCTACTTGTGTATAGAGGTGCGCTTGGTCCCCGGTCAGTCTCGCAACGTGCAGGAGTGCTTAGGGTGATTGGACCATTACCCCTTTGCACTTAGGATGTAGATCGCCGTGTTGACCTCTTTGGAGAGCCTAGGTAGGACTTTGGTGCATGATCATCCAAGGCCGGGCATTACCTAGAAAGGTGTGTCTGGCCAGAGGTAACTGAGATTATCGGGAAATGTGGTGCACCCATGCAGGGAAGTTAAACTATTCGAATAACAGTGTCCACGGTAACAGGAAGACTTGGAGCTGCATCCTGACCTCTTCCAACTAAAACTAGATAATCAATATAACACACCAGATAATAGACAGATACCCCGGAGATCGCTTTCTCACAAGGTGCCGAGAGAGGATCTCTTTACATTCCTCTCTTCTCCTTTTGAAAGATGTAGTCTTTGATAGGTTGAGATCCCACTACAAAAAAAATACACATCCGTGACATTTTTGGCCGAACAATTTTTTTCTGACATACTTATCACACTTCTATGGCGATAATTATGACAAAAGCCGGTATCATCATAGATGTGGTGGGCTCCTACTTCTATGATAAAAAATCATGATAGAAAATGGCCTTTTCATCCTGGGCGGGCCGGAGACGCACCTGCATGACATTCTTTGGGCCGTCCATGACGGAAAAAATGATGGTAGAAGCGAGTGCGAGGAAAATTTTGGGGAGTTCCCGGTTACGGCGGGTGGTCGGGGCCGAGCGATGCATGAAGGTTTGCGCATTTCTGTCGTGCACGTATGCGCGTGTGTGCGAGACGTTGTGCTCTAACTGAACCCGAGCGAGGTGTTGGGCTCTAACTGAACTCGAGCAATTGCACTAGCGACGTTACTGAACCCCGATCGATCCCTTGCTATTAACTGAACCCGAGTGATTCCTTTGCAACTACTGCTGATTGAAGCCGATCGAACCTGCTGCCTCTTGATGAATAATGAAACGTGGGGGTTCATCGAACGAGTCGGGACATACATGGTTGGGGTTGGATGAACAGTTCCTGGTGGGGGTTGGATGAATAGGATCCCGTGGTAGTAGAGGTCGTTGCCGCTAAATGAACAGGACCCTGATCGAGGAGGTGGGGGTGGATGAACAATAGCCGGTGGAGGGACCCCGTATGTGGAGGGCTGGTTGAACAAGACCCCGTGGAGGGCTGGTTGAACAGTAGTCAGTGGAGGCTGCATGAACAGGACCTCGTGGAGGGCTGGATGAACAATAGCCGGTGGAGGCTGGATGAACAATAGCCGGTGGAGGCTAGAGGAAGTCAATGGTGGATGAACAGTAGCTGGTGGAGGTAGGAGGAGGTCGACGGTGGATGAACAGTAGCCCGTCGAGTCTCTTTTTGCGGTACGCCACTCCCTCCCGATATATAGGACCCCTGTTTCGACCGTAGGAGGTCGAAGAGAAGTCCGTTTCCTTTGTTTTGTTGTACGCCACACCCCTCTCGATCAACAGGACACCGTTTCGACCGTAGGAGGTCAAAGAGAAGTCCGTTTCCTCCATTTTGCGGTACGCCAGACCCCTCCCAGTGAACAGGATCCCGTTTCGACCGTAGGCGGTCGAACAGAAGGCTGTTTCCTCCGTTCTGTAGTACGCCAGGCCTTGTTTCGGCTGTTCCATCCAAGCCGGTTGGCTCCCGATGAACACACGATTCATTCCGACCCAGTCTGTTACCTCCCGATGAACAGGACGCGTTCCGACCCAGTCACTTGGCTACAGGCGAACACGACGATGTTTCCTCCGTTCTGACCCAGCCGGTTAGCTGAAGATGAACATGACAACATCGCTGTCATTTGTTACCTCTCCATGTACACGAGCACTGGCCGTCCGTATGCGCGAGTACGTGTTTCGAGACCCCGCTCATATGTATGTACATGGCCGTATTTTTTGGCGTGCGGCTGTATGTACGTGTACATGGTTTAGACGGGACAACGTGAACTGCTACGTGGGGGCCTCTACTATGACATGTGACGCTACTTCCTCGGCTACGATTCATCGTTGCAGAGCGACCGATCGACCAGTATGTATGTACACGTTCGCGACAAGATAGACAATGCTATGTACGCTTCGACCGGGTGGGTCCCAGCTGTCAGGGAGGATAAGGACGCACTTGTTTGCGTGCGAAGATATAGCTGCTGGGTCCCAGCTGTAAGGGGGGAATCATTTTTTTGCCCGTAATAAGGACACACTTCTTTGCGTGAGAAGAAGTAGCTGGTGGGTCCCAGCAGTCAGGGGGAAACATTTTTTTGTGAAATAAGTCAGCTGTCAGGTGGAGGAATCATTATTTTGCGCGTAATAAGAAGGCACTTCCTTGCTGCGGCCATGGACCCATCTGTCAGCCTCTCCACGTACAATACTCTTCCTCTGGAAGTCGTTTCTTGACCACATTCACCACGCCGCGCCGAGAGAACCAAGGCGGTGGACGACGGCGAGGCCTAGGAAGGGGACGACACGGAGCCAGGGAAGACGCGGTAGTGGATGCCCATGCCGAGAGGAGTACGAGGGTTGACTGGTTCGACTGCGTTGTGAGGCTGCCATCACCGTAGAATAACAGGGGTTGTCGGTGAGTAGAGGGATGGCCTGGCTAAAGGTTGGAGTAGAGTGGGGCAGTGAGGCCTGCGTGGCTGCAAAGCCAGCCATGAGAGGCAGGACCAGGCAGCATGACCGACGCTGGTTTGGGCGGCTGGAGCAAGAAGACCAGAGGTTGAAGAAGCACTACGGCCGTTGGATGGACATCATACGGTCACTGGAGCTAAAATCATTCATATTGACTAAGTTGACAAAGCCCTCCGCCCGCATCAACTTAGTAGGCCCACAAGTCAGCCTCCCACTATGGTGGGACCCAGCTAGCAAGGGGAGTATTCATTTTTTGTGCGTAATAAGGACGTACTTCTTTGCGTGCGAAGATATAGCTGGTGGGTCCGAGCTGTCAGCGGGAGGAACATTTTTTTCATGAAATACAGAGGCCCTTCCGGTGGGTCCAAGCTGTCAGGTGGAGGAATAATTATTTTGCGCGTAATAAGGAGGCATGTCCTTGCGTGCGACCGTGGACCCAGCTGTCAGCCTCTCCACGTACAATCCTCTTTTGATGGATGTCGTTCGTTGACCATGTTGACCACGCCGCGCCGAGTGCACCAGGGCGGTGGACGACGGCGAGGCCTAGGAAGGGCACAAACCTAAGTCAGGGAAGACTCGATAGTGGTTGCCCACGCGGTGTGGAGTACGAAGGTTTACTGGTTCGGCTGCCGTCGCCGGAAAATAACAGGAGGTGTGGATGAGTAGAGGAATGGCCTAGCCAGCGATGGAGTAGGGTGGGGCGGTGCGGCCTGTGCGGCAGCATAGCTGGCCACGAGAGGCGGGAGCAGGCAGTCCCACCGGTGCTAGTTTGGGCAGTTGGAGCAAGAAGATCACATATTGAAGAAGCAGCACTGCCGTTGGATTAACATCCCATGGTCACTACTGCTAGAATCATTTGTGGACTAAGTTGACAAAGCCTTTCGTACACGTCAACCTAGTACACTCACAAGTCGGCCTCCAATTCTGTCCCAAACAACATGTGACCCGAAATTTCTAGCCAGATTCAAATTAATTTAAAAACTAAAATACCTTAATTTAAATCCAAAGAAATTTTACCCACACAAAACAATGAAATTTAAATTATCAAAATCCGAAAGAAAAAAGTATTTTGGAACTAATTGCCTGTTTGTTGTATTTTTTTCATTTTACAACCCATTTATTATTAATTATAGCCCATTTCTTATTACTTAAAGCCCATTTTCTGGGCAAGCCCGAATGCATCCCTCCTTGTCTTGAAAGATTTCCAGGCCAGCAGGGCATAGAAAAGCAAGTAGGCCTACATTGGTTATTCTGCCAAAAATATAGTTGGGCTAGCCATTTTCAGAAAGGGAAAAAATTGGGTTGGTCATGTGGTAAACATATGAAATAAAAGCATGGGCTAGACGGGCCACAGCTCCTGCACAATCCAATTGATACCCTTGTTTGTCCCAAAAAAAAATTACTGCCCACGCTGCTGCGTCCTGGGTGTCTGCCGCTCCTTATGTGGTTATCTTGCTTATTGACTATGTTGACAGTGGCGTGCGACCCAGATGTCACGAAACCATCAGGAGGTACCCTTTTTTTCTTGTAATAAAGGAGGCACTTGCTTGCCTACTGCCATGATCCTGGTGAGTCCGTACTGTCATCCTCACCATGTATAGTCATCTCCTTATTCCTCTCGGTTGTTGACCATGTTGACAACACCAGAGGGCAGCGTCGTGGTGAGCGAACCAAGGCGGAACTCTCAATTTTTGTCCTCCTTCCTTCCTTGCAAAAAGAAAGAAAGGAAATCAAAGACTTGAGAAGGCGTACAGAACTATCTAGTGTACCAGTAAAGAGACGTTGCCGAGTTTTTGAAAAAATAGAGACGTGCTCCTGTAGCTGGTTCAAATCCAAACCTAGACTATGACTATATATGGTGCTATTCTACTCTGCAAGTAATGAAACTGACATATCCAACGTTCTCTTATCCTCTTCTCTACTTACTCTGCCTAGCATCAGAAGCTCTGGCCGTAGCAACCATGTACGCTGGCTGCTCGTCCACCAGCTCTTCAGCAGGCAACAACCAGATATGCGCCAAGTCGCCACCCGTACCATCGCCTGTGGGTCTCATCACTCCCCCGCCAGCACATGCACCGCATCCGGTTGCTCATCGCAACCCGCTGCCGTTGGTGTGGTGCCACTGCTATAAATCATGTAGAGTGATCCTCCGCGTCTCAACCATAATCCACAACCCTGGTCGAGCCTTCTACATATGCTTGAATCAAGGGGTAACAATATGTTTTTAAGTGTTGTTCTGCTGCTTTTAGTTGCTGATTTTTTTTAATAGTTTGGTTGATGATCTTCCAATTTGATTCGTGTAGAAAAGGGAAGATTCGTGTGATTTGTATTTCTAGGAAGTTGCTGATGTGGGGGAAAGCAATTATGTTGATTATTTGGTTAGCCGAGGAATCCCAATACCCGCAGGTTGGGGTGTTGGACAAGTAACTGAAGGAACTGTAGAAGAGGAAGATGCAGAGCAGAAGGTTAAAGATGCAGTTCCTCTGATCATGGCCAAGCAACAGCTACTGAACGGCCTTGACAGCAATGAGGGGATGAAAGAGATTGTGAAGATAATGGGCAAACTCGATGTGCTCTGTAGGATGATTATCTCTTTATTAGCAGTGTATGTAGTACTCATGATGTATTCAGTGGCTATGACATGCGCACTTTGCTGAAACAAGTAATGAATGAAACCTGTTTAGCAGGCTGGGCGTAGTGTTGTGAATATTTAATCATTTCTATTAACGGAAATCGGGGGGGGGGGGGCACCCCTTTTGCTCATAAATAAATAAATAGCAAATGCCCTTTTTCTAATAAATAAATAAATTAGCAGAGGCCCTGTCGCGTCAGCTTTGTTCCGATTTGAAGACATCGAGCAAATTGCAGTCCAACAGCAAACTATGTCATCAAATACAAGGTTCACAACCAAATATGAGTACAACTAAACAACAATGTCATCATGTTTTAGTCATCATACAATCACCAAACACGAATCAACATACATAATAAGTGATGTTCTCACAGCAAAATACTAAACAACAAGTTCACGAGGTTTCAGTTGTCATAGCAAATACAATTTCACATAGTAGATAAAAAACGTCTTCTGACAGGAAAATACGACAAAAGCAATCTAATCATCATCCGCAACAGCAGCGTCAACATCTTCTCCATGTGTATTAGTCTGAATTGTAATTGCCCCCAGTGTCATCTTCTTCTTCACCCTCAATGTCCTCAAACGTGGGCTTCTTATTCATCAACTCTCGTATGTCCACAGCCCGACAGGCAATCTTTTGGCCAGCGTCATTGATGTGATGGTTCTCAAAGATATTAGGAACATCCATGGAATCTTGTACATCAGGAGCACTGTAAGCATCATCTTGTTGTGCAACTTCATTAAACGAGTTCCTTTGCTCAAACCTTTGCAATACTCTCCAGTCATCGCTGTGTGCAAATGTATCTTCCAAGAAAAATATCTGTGTTGCTTGATTTGCCAAAATAAAAGGTTGTCGGTCTGGTACGCCGCCTTGACATTGATGGATTTGAAATAATCATCAGCTCTGGGTTTTGCGATCCTGGAAAATAGGTTATACCAATGACAACACAATAGAACCACACACCGATGAACCTCGAAACTGGAGATATACTGCAAGTGAACAATGTCTGTTATGTTAGAATACATTTTAGTTGTCTCTTTGTCGTACGTATCCATGCTCATGATGGCACTATTTTGTGTCTTCCTGCCTTCATCGCGCGCAAGGGTGTTGTAGCTTACATCTCCAACAACGCAAGATTCATAATGTCTTACCCGAGTATCAGGACCCATTGCTAGTGCGTAAAGGGCATCATCAACTGCCTGCCCATCCTCCCACATCTTCTTAACCTATGGTTAGAAAATAGACAAGCTGATCATCTTATGTACTCAATATATTAAGAAAACTGACAGTGCAATTCAAAAGCTTAAATGGCTCTTGAACCATTTCGCAAATCCTACCATAACTAGTTTGTCAATGTTTCTTGGATTTTGTTATAGTAACTCCTTTCTGTAGATGCTGCACAACATAGTGATCGTGTCAAACATCTAAATATATAAGAATGTGCTGCAAGTTTACTAGATTAAGATGTATAAGCTTTAGTACTTAGCACTTATGTCGGATATCGGGTTCCGGCAAAACCCTTAAGGTTCAAACTCCGGGGTGCATACGAAGATCTTCTCCCTACCGATCCACGCCCCAAAACGTCGCTGCGAATCTAAGCTACACAATGAACAACACAAGGGACACAAGGTTTATACTAGTTCAGGCCACCGTTGTGGGGTAATACCCTAATCCAGTGTGTGGTGTGGTGGATTGCCTCTGGGGCTAATGATAAACAGTACAGAGGAAGAACAGCCTCGCGAGGGGTGTTCTTTAGCTGGTGCGGTGTTCTACCTGGAATGAATTCCGATTCCCTCCTACTGTGGTGGCTATCTCTATTTATAGAGGCCCTGGTCCCCTTCCCAAATATTGAGCGGGAAGGGAGCCAGCAACAACCATTTTGAAGGGGGACAGCTAGTACAAGCTATCCTGACTAAAGGTGGTCTTCGACTGCCAAAGGCACTAGTGATGACGCCGTCTTGGGCTCCACGGTGATCTTCATCCTGCCGTCCTGCTGGTCTTGGTCTCGTTGCACCAATATGGAAACCTTTGCCTGATGCCTCGGTACTCCGCGACTGCGCTTTCCCCCTTTGCACGAAAGAGGGAATGAGGACACTGCGCGGGTTGGCGCCCGCCTGGCGCCCGCCTGGTCTTGGTCGTCATGGCTTGCGTCACGAGCACCTCGCGAGGTACTCCTTGCCTTGATCTCTCTGCCTCCTCGCGAGCCTGCCTGGTGAGGCCGCCCCTGAGGAAGCCTTGTGTCATTCGCCCCGCGAGGCTTGGCCCATCGCGAGGGTCTTGCACTTGGGTTGATGAAGACGGGCCATACTGGGCCACTGCTGGAGCCAAGCCGCAGGCCGCAGGCAGGCAAGTCTGGGGACCCTTGTTCCCAGAACGCCGACAGTAGCCCCCGGACCCAAGGTGCGCTCGGACTTGGCTTAGTGACGAAGCCGAAGGGCAAGTGCGGAGCGCCGCGGGCCCCAATAGCCTGCAGCCTTTGTTGTTGCGTGGCGGCTGATTGGACGTGGGCGTCTCCGCTTCCCCATGCAGCCTCGGCAACTGCCTGATTTGACGAGTCGCTGCTGCATGCAAAAGGGGTCATGATTACCTGCGATCGTGGAGGCAGACGGTTGGCCTCCTCTGGACTATAAGTATGTAGAGGCGTGAGCCCTCGTTGTCCATCTCTTCTTGCTCCGCTTGCTTCTTCTTCCTTGCTCCTCCTCCATCTTGTCGCTAATGGCTCCGATCCGCCGGTTCTCATCCGAGGAGAAAGGTAAGGCCCCCCGGGAGGGGCCTGACCCGCTCCCACCGAAGAAACGGCCGGTCCCTGGCCGCCGCGTCGAAGTTGCGAGGCTGGAGATGTCGAGGCCTTGGTGCGAGCAGCCGCCTCCTGGGTTCTCGCTCCCTCTATACGATCGGGCTGAGGGCCCTGGAGAAGGAGACGCCAAGCGACGCCGCCCGCGCCGTTAGCGAGGCCGATGAGCCATGGTGGTGCATGTCATTGCTCGTGGAGTCCACGCTGCGGACTCCCCTCGCGAGCTCGTGCTTCATGCCGCGATGCCTCTGAGCACCTGGATCCGCTTTCCACCCTTCTTCTCCTTTGAGATGCCGCCGCGGGGGCCTCTCGAGCTCTAGCTGTAGCACGCCGAATGTGATACCCTGGCGACCGGAGCGGAGGTTGAAGTCGTCGCTCTAGGCAAGGTCTATATGAGCCGGGGCTGGGGCGAGATCGCCTGGGTTTGCCGAATAGGGGGTGCCCTCGTGATTCATTTCGAATATGATGGCGCCTCCTTGATGCTCTTCAAGGTCTTCGATGCTGAAGGCCGCCGGCTGGAGTGCTCCCCCAGAGGAGGCAACCAGGACATCGACATGGCAAGGGCTAGGCCTTCCACCCGCTTCCCCAACGGCTCCTCTGGCGGCAGCGGCGATGCTTGGGATTCCAGCAACTCTCCTGAGCTATTCGCGACTCCGAAGACGAGCGATGATAGCTACGTGCCCGAGCTCATGTTGTGCTCGGAGCAAGGCAGCTGCATCAGGACGCCGGCGCGACTGATCTGGATGGGGTTGGCGCCGGCCTCCCGTGGCCCACTGTTGATGATGGCGTCGGCCATGGAGGCGCGTGTAGTTAGGGTTCCTTAGGATTCACACCTTTTATTCCCCGCGAGGAATTAAGAAAACACCCTGCAGGGGCATGTAAAGGGGTCTGCGATGTCTTTTGTTGATATTATCCTTATTATGAAGCGGTGCGAATGCTTGTCCTGTCCTGGCTTGGTTCCCCCTTTCTAACCTCGCGACAACTTGGTACTCTACGCCGACAGGTCCCGGTCCCCAGGCATGCTTCAGCGGTCGCTGGTATGCCGGGTCGCGATGCCGTGGTCAAGGCCAGTAGGTGAGCGGCCTGTGGTTCAGTAAAAGCCCCTGAGGCGCGATGCTCAGGAGTTTCCCTTTAGCGCACAAGCACTCGTCGAAATACGAGAAAGGAAGGCAACGTCGCCGCATTAAGTGTAGGTTTTATGTCACATCGATTAGCTATTCTTGGTGCGAGAATTATCTCGAATGCATGGGGTCGTTCCTTCACGAGGTGCCAGACTTGCGCATCGGCAGCTGGGATGTAGCTGGGTTAGGACCTCGCGAGCTTCCCTTCTCTTCCCCACACTCTCCTTTGTGTTCTACGTCCTCAGGTCCCAGCCCTCGAGCGAGCTCAGCCGCCGCTGGTATGCCAGGTCGCGATGCCATGGACAAGGCCAAGGGGTGAGGGCTGGAGAGCCAGTAAGAGCTCCTTAGTCGCGATGCTCAGGAGCCCCCCTCTTAACGCGCAAGCGGATCGCGCGGGTAAGAGAGAGAGAGAGAGAGAGAGCTCGTGATGCCTCCCATTTTACGCCTCAGGAAGTTCCTGTAAACCAACATGAGAAAAGCAGGGGTTGCCGTTATGATTGCCGGTCGGTCGTTGGTTGCTCCGAGAGAGTGGTGAGGGCACTCAGGGCCTGGTGAGGACCGCGGGCCAGATCTCGACCACTCAGATTTATCAATGTTGCAAGGACGGACCCATGCACAAGCGCCGTGCCAGCGCGAGCGGCTCCAAGGGTAGGTGTCAATCGGGCAGGCGATTATCACAGGTAGGTTAGGCATGAAAGGCAAATCAGCTTAGATAGATGCAGGGAGGATACATGCCATTGGGTCAGGCCCGAGCGGCTTGGGGATGATGCAGCCCGAGGGGCGCCCCCAACAAGGTAAGCTAAAGACTTCTGCAAAAGGGATACATGCCGCAAGGACTGATCCATGCGACCTGGGAATAATGCAGCCCTGAGGGCGCTCCCAGCTGAAATGAACTCGAAAGATGTCACCTGGTACCGTTGTAGAGCGGGTGTCGGAGTAGCTGACGATGCGCGGTGAAGAGGCCGATCCTCACGAGTCACCGGAGCCCTGAGCCTCGGGAGGCTCTAGGGGCCCGGGTGGTTCCTCGAGGACCATCTCCATCTCTGCCAGGACCGCGTGCTGCTTGGCCTCCTAAGCTGCCAGAATGCTCCGCAGATGACGCTGGTGAGTGGCAGCCGCGTTCGGTAGACCGAAAGGCATGCGAACGTAGCTGTGCGGCGGACCCTCGCAGCATCCCACGGCGAAGGCCAGAAGCGCTCCTGAGACGCGACTCGGTTGAGCCCTGGGTAGTCGATGCAGACGCGCAACCTGCCATCCTTGCCTGGATGGGGAGCTACGCAAGGTAGGCGACGATCGCCACGTATGACTCTTGATTCCTGTAGCTCCTGAGTGGTCTTGGTGATCAACTCCTGAGGGTTGGGCCTTCCTTGCCCCATGCCTTCCTGAGGGAAACGTGCCGCGAAGCACGCCTCCAAGTGGTGCCCGAGCGCCTCCCTCATGATCTTGGCAAAGTCTGAGGCCCTCAAGAAGAGAGCCGCCGAGCCTTGCTTGAGGAGGGCGTTGGGCGCGCCTTCCTATGCGATGGAGGGAGGTGCCCCTTGCACGGGCACAGATCCTGACGTGGCGCCCCCGGAGATGCCAACCTCCTGAGGCCTTGAGCTGGGTGATGTCTTCTTCTTCTTGGGCACTGCTTCGGGAGGGTTCTCGTTCTGCTGTCTGGGTCCTCGATTGATGCAGCTTGGAAGGCGCGCTCGAGGGAGCACACCACATCCTTCTCCTCTCAGGGGACTGTGATGATTCCGCCGCTTCCTGGCATCTTGAGGATGTTTTAACCATGGTGAGTTACCGCCATGAACTTGGCGAGGGCCGGATACCCGAGGATGGCATTGTATGGCAGGTGAATGTGGGCAACATCGAAGTCGATGAGCTTTGTATGGTAGTTCTTGCGCTATCCGAAAGTGACAGGGAGGCGAACCTCCCCTATCGGAGTGGTGGAGCCATTAGTAACTCCTAAGAAAGGCTTGGTTGGCTGAAGTTGATCGTATGGCACTTGAAGGTTGTTGAACTTCTCGACGGACAGAACGTTGAGTCCTGCGCCGCCATCGATGAGGGTCCTGGTGACTTGCAAGTTGCTGATGACTTGTACGTTGCTGATGACTGGGGAGCAGAGCATTGGGAGGATGCCAGCTGCGGCCGCGCACTTGAGATGATCCGCGGTGCTAAATGTGATAGTGCACGTGGACCACCTGAGAGGGCGCGTGGCCTCGAGCTTGGGAGGACTGCATTCACCTCGCGAGCAAACTGCTTGAAGGTGCGCTTAGAGGTTGGAGCCTGGGCTCCTCCCAAGATGCAAGCGATAGGATGCGGCTCCTGGAAGCCCCCAGCCCCCTCGTCCTGGTGGTGGTCATCATTCCTTCTTGGCGGTGGTGGCAGAGGAGGAAGGCCTGCGTTGCCCTGCGGGCGATCCTCGCGAGGCTGATCCCTCCAAGCCCCCTTGTGAGGCTGGTCCTGCCAGTGATCCTCGCGAGGGCGGTCACGCCACTCTTGGTGAGGGCCTCGGTCGTCCCATCGCCCTCCACCTCTTCCTCCTCCTCGGCCGTAGCCCCGGTCATTGCGCTCGGGGCGTCGACCGATGCGTCCTTCTCGAACGGCTCTGAGCTCCTAGCATTCGTTGGTGTTGTGGGTGTAGAGGTTGTGGTAGGCGCAGAATCGGCTACCCTTGGATGACTCTGGCTGGTCCCTGCTGCGCTTCGTGTCTGGTTCTACTGCGAGCACAGCTGCTCCTTTGTGCTTCACGTCCTTGGCCTTGGCTTTCTTCTCTTCTGCGTCAGCAGCTCGAAGCTCGAGAAGGGAGAGGCACCCCTCCTCAGCTCTTGCGCACTTGGTTGCCAGGTTGAACAACTCCACAGATGTGCACAGATCCTCGTGGATGGCCAGCTCCTCCTTCATCCTGACATCGCGGACGCCATCGGAGAATGCTGAGATGATGGCCTCCTCAGTCACCTTGGGAATCTTTAGGCGAGCGCTGTTGAAGCGTTGGATGTACTTCTGCAGGGTCTCTCCTGGCTGCTGCTTGATGCGGTGCAGGTCACCCATGACCGGAGGACGGTCGCGAGTGCCCTGGAAGTTGGCGATGAAACAGCTGCGCATCTCGTCCCAGGAGGAGATCGAGCCGGGAGGCAGGTTCAGGAGCCAGGTGCGGGCACCATCCTTGAGCGCCATGGGAAACCAATTTGCCATGAACTTTTCGTCTCCGTTGGCCGCCTCGATGCCCAGCTCGTAGAGCTGCAGGAACTCCACGGGGTTGGCCGTGCCGTCGTAGCAAGGAGGCAGATCCGGCTTGAACTTGCCCGGCCAGGCGACGCTGCATAGCTCAGTGGTGAAGGCGCGACAACCTGCCGTGGCCACCAGAGCCTTTTGTGGACATGGGGCCTGCTCCTGATGGTCCCCACGTGCTGCCGCCAAAGGCAGCACGAGGTCTTGGCGTGCTGGTGCAGGGATGCAGTCTTGCCATGCTGGAGCAGGGAGCACGCGAGTGCTTTCTTGAGACCGAGGGATTTCTTGACAGCTCCTTTCCTGTCGCACGGGCGATGGACGTGGCGGGTCTCGTCCAGGGGCCGCGCGCCTTGGAGCCAGGGTGCCTTCATGGGGTGGAGGTGGCGGAGGCGCCCCCTGAGCTGCATCACCCATGCAGGAGGGAGGGCGAGGCAGCAAGAGAGACAACACAAGGGAGCCCCCTTCGGCGCTGACGAGCTCGGTGATGCGAGCGAGCCACTCCTCGTAGTGGTCGTCAACGGGGCGGTAGTGCAGGAGCTCACGTGCCAGGAGCAATACAGCCTACTTGTCCGTGGAAGCGCGACAAGCGTGAGACGACGAACCAGCTGGAGTCAGCAACGGAGTGGCGGTGCGGCCTTCCCGCTGCATCGAGGGATGCAACGACAATGCTTGCTGCTCGTTCCCCGCCGGGCTGGTGGCGGCATTGGCGGCAGGTGAAGGAGAACGACGAGGAGGCCCTCCGACGGGGGCCGTCTGGGCAACGCGGGAGGCGAGAACAGCCCGGCGCGAGCTCGGCGAGCGTCTGCCATAGATGCGACGAAGCGATGGAACGCAGAACCACTGAAAGAAGATTCTGGCGCACCCCTACCTGGCCCGCCAAATGTCGGATATCAGGTTCCGGCAAAACCCTTAAGGTTCGAACTCTGGGGTGCGCATGAAGATCTTCTCCCTACTGATCCATGCCCCAAAAACTCGCCGCGAGTCTAAGCTACACGATGAACAACACAAGGGACACAAGGTTTATACTGGTTCGGGCCACCGTTGTGGTGTAATACCCTAATCCAGTGTGTGGTGTGGTGGATTGCCTCTGGGGCTGATGATAAACAGTATAGAGGAAGAACAGCCTCGCGAGGGGTGTTCTTGAGCTTGTGCGGTGTTCTACCTAGAATGGATTCCGATCCCCTCCTACTGTGGTGGCTATCTCTATTTATAGAGGCCCTGGTCCTCTTCCCAAATATTGAGCAGGAAGGGGGCCAACGACGGCCATTTTGAAGGGGGACAACTAGTACAAGCTATCCTGACTAAAGGTGGTCTTCGACTGCCAAAGGCATTGGTGATGACGCTGTCTTGGGCTCCACGGTGATCTCCATCCTGTCATCCTGCTGGTCTTGGTCTTGTTGCACCAATATGGAAACCTTTGCCTGATGCCTCGGTACTCCGCGCCTGCACTTTCCCCCTTTGCACCAAAGAGGAAATGAGGACACTGCGCGGGCTGGCGCCCACCTAGTCTTGGTCGTCATGGCTTGCGTCATGAGCACCTCGCGAGGTACTCCTTGCCTTGATCTCTCCGCCTCCTCGCGAGCTTGCCTGGTGAGGCCTCCCCCGAGGAAGCCTTGCGTCGTCCGCCTCGCGAGGCTTGGCCCCTCGTGAGGGTCTTGCACTTGGGTTGATGAAGACGGGCCGTACTGGGCCACTGCTGGAACCACGCCGCAGACCGCAGGCAGGCAAGTCTGGGGACCCCCATTCCCAGAACACCGAAAACGTACTCGATATAAGGTAGAATCTCAGGACAGTTATTGAACACATACCAAACCATTTTGTCCAAATCTTTAGGTTTATTGTCTTGTCAACTCCTCCTTGTAACTCGAATAGAATAATCAAAAACATTGAGCCCGGGAGTGTCTTCACCCACCTCTTTGCTAAGCTGATCAGCTGTTTCAATGTATTTTGAGCAGAATGTCAACACTTTTGTAGCAATGTAGGCCTCTGCAATGGAACCCTCGGGTCTAGCTCTGTTCCTAACATATCCCTTGAAAGTGCCTAGCCGCCTTTCAATAGGGTACATCCAGCCATACTGTACTGGACCTTTAAGTAGTGCCTCATCGGGTAGATGAATAGCAAAATGCACCATCACATCAAAGAAGGCTAGAGGATATATCTTCTCAAGGTTGCATAGGATAGTTGGTATCTTGTCTCTAAGATGCTCCAAAGCATCTATCCTGTTATTTCTACTACAGAGTTCCCTGAAGAATTGTCCCAAATCTGCAACTGCTCTGTATAAGTCAGGGCGGCCCAATCCTCTAATGATAACAGGTAAAACCCTTTGAAGTAGGACGTGGCAGTCATGAGTTTTCAACCCTTGTACCTTGTTTCCATCTACACTGACTCTCCTTTCAGGGTTGGAAGCAATTCCATGTGGGAATCTAACACGTGACAGAACCTCGCAGAATTCTTTTCTTTTTACCTTGTCCAAGGCGTACACAGCTGGTGCCATATCCCGTGATGTACCATCATCTTTCACTTGCAAATCGGATCTGATACCCAGGTGTGTCAAATCAATCCTAGATTTGAACGTATATTTCGTCTTGCCTTCAATATTAAGAAGTGTGCCTATAATGATGTCACATATATTTTTCTCGATGTGCATCACATCAAGATTATGCCGCATATCCAAATCTTTCCAATACTCCAAGTGCCACAAAGTGGACCTGTGGGTAAACAATAATCTCTCTTTTGCCCTGCCATGCTTCCTTTTCCCGCTACCATTATCAGGATGGCTTCCTAGTGTAATATGCCTGACCTTCTTTGATTCCACTTGCAACTCATCGGCGGTGAGCCTCTTTGGCGCATCACGGTTTTCATGCTTTGCATTGAACACCTACCTTTGGTATTTTCTAGGACACGACTTGTCCTTGGTAAGGAAACGACGGTGTCCAATGTAACAAATCTTGCTAAGTATTGCGTATGATAGCGGATTCCTGTCACAACAAACACATGCATTGTAACCATGTGTCGTTCGCCCTGACATAGTGCCCAAAGCCGGATAATCATGGATGCTCCAATTATAATAGCACGCGAAAAGAAATCAGCTGGTGGGCTGCTATATTGGTCTCGAGTGAGAACACCCCTCCATAGTTGTTGAAGTTCCTCCACGAGATGCTCCATGAATAAATCAAAATCATTTCCAGGACTTTTTGGACCTGGGATGAGCAAGGCTATCATCTAGTTTGATTCTTTGGTGCAGACATTTGGAGGCATGTTGTAAGGGATAACAAGCACTGGCCACATGCTATATGTGGCGTTCTGGTGGCCAAATGGGTTAAATCCATCTGAAGCTAAGACAAGTCTAATATTTCTTGGGTCAGCATCAAATTTTTGGTGTTTGTGATAGAAGCTTTTTCAGTCACTACCATGAGATGGATGGCTCATTACATTCTGATCTCTGTGCTCCTGGTTCCTAGAATGCCATAGTACATCCTCTCTTGTTTCAGCATCATGAAACAACCTCTGCAATCTTGGTATAATTAGAAAATGTCACAGAACATTATGAGGAATCCTCTTCATAGCATCGCCATCTTTCCATCTTGATGATTTGCATTTTGGGCATTCACTTAAGTTGGCATAATCCTTTCGGAACAAAACACAATTATTCTTACAAACATGGATCATATCATATCCAATTCCAACTACACAAAGGAAATTCTTCACTTTACTATAGGTGTGTGGCGGTTCAGACGCTTCCGGGAAAGATTTGCAAAAAGCAGCCAACATCACATCGAATGATTTTTTGGTTATCCGCTCAGATGTCTTCACCTGAAGAAAGGTGACCATAGCTGAGAATACTGATAGCTTATTTCCTAGGGTGACAGCCACGTTGCATTGTTCTAACATGTGGGTCCACCGTTTTTCTTCTGCAGGTGAAAGTTCACGAAATGCACGAGCATTACATACCATTGTTTCAATGCTGGTCAAACTCACTGGCTCCGCCACCACCACCTCCTCCTCCTCTTCCACCTGAGCATTAGGCAGATCAAGATGGTGATCTGTTGCTTCCACATAGTCAGTAATATTGACGTTCACAGCTTCACCATGATGAACCCACCTAGTATATGTGACTGACATCCCATACAAGTGTAGATGATTTTGCACAGTTGACTGGGGTCTTGTAACTGAATTCATACAACTGCTATACAGGCGGAGCACATCTGATTTTGGACCACCGTACTCAGCTCTGATAAAGTTCATGAAGTTTTTAACCCCATCAACATATGCAGCGGAGAATCTTTGAGCAGAAATTATCCAAGTCATGTCCATCTGTTAGACATACAAATTAGTTCTTCTACTAGATAATACATGAAAAACATATATGCTTTTTTATGACGTCCAGAAAAAAATACCTAGGTCGATGTCTAAAGCTATCGCAAGATATTTGGACAAGCAGATCTAAGTAACAAAATATATGTAAAGCTAATTCAGCAAAAAGATTTGAGTGCTAAATTATGGCAGGTTGTTTTAGCAGTCAATGTGGCCGAGCACACAGCCATCAAAGGCCATCTCAACAACAAAGATCGAGTATAAAACGGTGTAGAGCTATTTCACGTAACAGATTGGCTACTAGACCATGGCAATCTACGCCACAATAAATATATGGCAGGATATTTTAGCAACTAATCGGCCGTGTCATGCCATCTCAGCTAAGCATATTGAGTGCAGAATAGGGCAAGGAAGCTTCTTAAGCATAGCATATTGACTGTAAACTACTTTGGCAAACAGTGATATTAACAGTGTCTATCAGCTAACATTCAACGCTACTCCAACATGGACGGGGCCTCAGTCTAGAATGCTCGTACCGTGGGAGAAGATGACCGCCGTGCATCTCCACAAGAGCGTCACCAGCAGTGGCGGCGCGGCTAGAGGACGGCAGTCTATGATAGCGTACTGTGGGAGTGAGTGGATCGCCGTGCGTCCCCTTGATGAACCATGGCGCGGCGTGGAGGGTGGCTTTGGCGGAGCGAATGGAGTGGAGGGGGTAATGGGGAGGGGGTTGGGAATATTATTGGCTAGTTGGCCGAAGGTCGGTTGAATTTGGGATTTGGGTGAAATTTTGGGCAGGATTTTTGCGCGGTGGGCGGGGGAGTTTGGCGCATGATCGGTTTCTCCAAGTGCAGTCCCATGTGTCAGTGAAGAGGTAAGTCGAAGCACGTTCCATTTGCATGAGCCATGTGCAGGACCGACCATGTGAGGGGTGCAATGTGATCGCGATAGGCGTGTTGTGAGTGTACCGCCTTTTTTCCTTTTAAACTTGGTGCTTCGCGCGATTCATCGATACTGTAGGACCTTGAAGTATGTCTATAGGTGGGGGGGATTAGACTACTTGACCAATTAAAAACTTAACCTTTTCCCAATTTTAGAGTTTGGCAGATTTTAACTATCTTAGGACAAGTCAAGCAATCATCACACAATTCAAGCAAGCATGCAAAGAGTATATAGGCAGCGGAAATTAAAGCATGCAACTTGCAAGAAAGTAAAGGGAAGGGTTTGGAGTATTCAAACGCAATTGGAGACACGGATGTTTTTGGTGTGGTTCCGATAGGTGGTGCTATCGTACATCCACGTTGATGGAGACTTCAACCCACGAAGGGTAACGGTTGCGCGAGTCCACGGAGGGCTCCACCCACGAAGGGTCCATGAAGAAGCAACCTTGTCTATCCCACCATGGGCGTCGCCCACGAAGGACTTGCCTCACTAGCGGTAGATCTTCACGAAGTAGGCGATCTCCTTGCCCTTACAAACTCCTTGGTTCAACTCCACAATCTTGTCGGAGGCTCCCAAGTGACACCTAGCCAATCTAGGATACACCACTCTCGAAGAAGTAACAGATGGTGTGTTGATGATGAACTCCTTGCTCTTGTGCTTCAAATGATAGTCTCCCCCACACTCAACTCTCTCTCATAGGTTTTGGATCTGGTGGAAAGAAGATCTGAGTGGAAAGCAACTTGGGGAAGGCTAGAGATCAAGATTCATATGGTAGGAATGGAATATCTTGGCCTCAACACATGAGTAGGTGGTTCTCTCTCAGAAATGGTAAGTTGGAAGTGTAGGTTTGTTCTGATGGCTCTCTCCATGAATGAAGAGGAGGTGGAGGGGTATATATAGCCTCCACACAAAATCTAACCGTTACACACAATTTACCAAACTCGGTGGGACCGAATCATCAAACTCGGTCAGACCGATTCAGTAAACCTAGTGACCGTTAGGGTTTTCGGTGGGACCGAAATGCAACTCGATAAGACCGGTATGGTTAGGGTTAGGGCATAACGTAATCTCGGTAAGACCGATTACACAAACTCGATGAGACCGATTTTGGTAATTAGCTAACCAAAGAGTTGGTCAGGTAAACTCGGTGGGACCGATTTGCTCTTTTCGGTGAGACCAAAATGTTACAAAAGGGAAACAGAGAGTTTAATTGCAAATCTTGGTGGGACCGATCGCTCACTTCGGTTAGACCGAAACGTTATGAAGGGAAACAGAGAGATTACAATCCCATCTCGGTGAGACCGAGATCCCTATCGGTAGGACCGATTTGCCTAGGGTTTGTGGTAGTGGCTATGACATTAGAACTCGGTGGCGCCGGATAGGAAGAATCGGTGTGAACGATTTTGGCTTTAGGTTTAGGTCATCTGTGGATGTGGGAAAGTAGTTGAGGGTTTTTGGAGCATATTACCAAGCACATGAAGCAAGAGGCTCATTAAGCAACACCTCATCCCTCCTTGATAGTATTGGCTTTTCCTATAGACTCAATGTGATCTTGGATCACTAAAATGTAAAATGAAGAGTCTTGAGCTTTTGAGCTTGAGCCAATCCTTTGTCATTAGTATTTTGAGGGATCCACTTTCATCATCCATGCCATGCCATTCATTGAGCTTTCCTGAAATAATAGTCTTGGAATAGCATTAGCTCAATGAGCTATATGTTGTTATGAATTACCAAAACCACCTAGGGATAGTTGCACTTTCAATCTCCCCCTTTTTGGTAATTGATGACAACATACAGATCAAAGCTTCGACAAATGATAATAAGATTGAAAAACATCGTCGCTTTGAGAGGTATGTGATAAGCAAGAGCTCCCCCTAAATTTGTGCATAGTTTAAGATTTGCTTTGGACTGCAAATGCACAAGGAATTAGGCTCATGAGTTACTCTTCCATGTCACATACATCTTGGTGGAGCGCTCAAAATGATAAAGATTAAATACATGCACTCATCACCAAGCAAAGTGAATGATCACATATGGATAGATAAGATAATATCATCAAACATGCATAAGTGTAGCTTATGATCAAACACATGATCATCAATGTCTCACAAAAAATAGCATAGTATCTCAAGCAATCAAAAGCAAACAAAGTTTATCCACCAAAGCAAGAGAGAACAAAAGCAACACTCTCTCTCTTGAAGCCTATGATCTATACATTTTTCTCCCCCTTTGGCAACAAGTTACCAAAAAGTTCATAGAAAATGCATAGTGCTAGATCGACTCTCAGGCTTGATCTTCAGGTGGTGGTGTCCGGAGAACTACAAGAATGAAGGCTTCAGTTGATGTAGAGGGAGCTGGAGGAGTTGGTGCTGGAGCTGGTTGCACTGGAGCTGTAGGAGTTGTAGCTGGTCAGATGATGTGGGTCTAGTGTCTGGCACAAGCACTGCAGCTGACCTCTGAGCTCTAGGCACTCTGGCAAATGCATTAGTGGTAGTCTTGCCCTTCCTCTCCTGCATGTCATCCTGTAGCTGCTCCACAACTGACTGAATCTCAGTTACTTTGACATCTAGATCATAGAATTTTTGTTCCATGATTCTTTCCAAGCTCTGCTGATTTTGAATTAGGGTGGCCAACCCCTTCTCAATCCTCAGTGTTGATGCTATCAAGTAACCAAGTTGCTCCTGCTTGTTCTTCAGAAAGTACTCAGATGCCTTCTCTTGAGTTGGCATCTTGGCAGCCTTCTCTTTCCTTGCCTTCTCCTTCTTCTCTTGAGCTTGTACTGATGATGGTTCATTCTCAGTCATGACAACCTGATTGTACTCAAAGTCTGGATAAAGAGGAAAATGTTCTTTATCCAATAGATATTTTCCTGTGCCCATCTTTGAGTTAATCAACTCCTGAATCTGAGGGGCATATCCATAGCTTCTCTTTTGATCTGCTCTGACTATCACTTTGGTTTGACATGCTGCAAATCACTGACTGCTGACCCTGTGAAGAGTTATAGATGAGATAGACTGGATGAGCATCACAAAATGCAGAGATTTTTGCAAAAGAATGATTCAAAAATTCAGTTTTGGTTTTCCACAGAAAGCATTTCGGATCAACCGATTTTCAAACTCGGTGATACTGAAGCAGTTTTGGAACCTAAACTGATGAACTCGGTTGGAACGAGTCACAGTTTGGTGGCACCGAGAATGCTAGGGTTTCACAAAGTCCTAAAATCGGTCTCACCAATTAGCAATTCTCCGTCAGACCGAGAGTTACTAGTGCAATGGCATTAGCCAAATCGGTGGGACCGAGTTTTTCAACTCGGTGGGTCCGAGATGGTTTCGACGGAAACCTAACCCTAAATTTTCAAATCTCATCTAATCTAAGGATTGCATTGACTGGATAGGAGTGTTTCAATCGTGGCCAGAATCATTAAGAACACAATGTGCTCGGAATCGGACGAGGATAGCACTATGATCGAGTCCATACCCTAGCTTGGCGATGAAATCGGTACGGCGGCAACGACGGGGGTGAAATCCGTTGACGGCGGTGGAAACCAGCGACAGGAGGTGGCTGGCGATGAGAAGACGATCCGGAGACCCTGATGGAAGAGCGAGCTATTGCGCGGGCGAAGAGGTTCGGAGAAATTTCCAAATTTTTGCCCGTGACTGTATATATAGCCCGACCCTGTCGGTGTGACCGAGTGGAATAACTCGGTGGCACCGAGATGCATAACTGTGTACAGTTACAGCAACTCGGTGTGACCGAAAAGTTCAAATCGGTTGCACCGAGATTGAAAACCTGGATCGACTTAGTGATCTCGGTGGGACCGAAATGGAGGAATCGGTCAGACCGAGAATCACAAAGATGTTTTGGAAGTTTAAGTCTATGACGAATCGGGGACTCCGAGTGCTCCTCACACAGAGTGGTTTGAATCTGACTTGATCAAATTTTGTGATGTAGCATGAATAGGGTTTGAGACAAGAAAAGAATAGATAGGTAGAGAAGGTTCTTAGGCATTCTTGTCCATCTACTTGGCAAAAAGAAAAAGAACCAAACAATCAAAGCAACAAGTGGATGTCCTCGAATGAGTAAAATATGCACCAACATGCTCACACAATAAGATGGCAAATGAAATATGTGGCAAAACATGCACAACCAATTCTAGCATCTATCAAACAATTGGCGATGACTAGGTCATCTATATATGAGTATATTGACTTAGGAGTCAAATGAAAACATTTGATCATAGTTCATACTCATCGTTTAAGCTCAAGTGGGGTTACCACTTTTACATAATGCATTAATGTGTTCACACCATTAGAGTTGCTTTGACTCAATTCTTAGAGTTAAGCTCCCCCTAGATGTGAGATTCCCTTTGTAGAGGGATGAACTAACCTTGGGTTTTGTCGATTATGACTTCATGTAGGTGTTGAAGATGTGGATGCTCAAGGTTGATGTAGATCATTTGGAGCAATCCTTTGGAGTGAGTTGCACTTTCAACATACCTACATGGGTTTGTCCCACAAGGAACAAACAAGAATATCCATAGACATAGAGTGATGCACACACAAGATAATGTCCATGAAATCATTAGGTTACCTTGTCCCTTGCCTTACCAACATGAGGGCTTGTGACTCCTTGAACTAGTGCAAGATGTGGAAGTTGATTGCACTTGTTGTTGCCAAAAAAATATGAGTGAAGAATGTTGGCGGAGTCACCTTCAAGAACTCTCTAGTTATTCTTCTTCGGGATCCACATCATCTTGACGGGAATCCTTGGAGTTGTAGTTGTACTTGATGAAGTAGAACTTGACGTAGTCTTGGGAACCCACTTGACCAAGGCCTTAGGTTCTTCTTCAAATGCATCAATCTCTTCTTGAAGCTTGTCCTTGCCTTTGTTCTAGTGGTCTTGTGGTGGAAGATCATCTTGTGCTTGTGTTCCTTTGAAGGATGTAGGATCATACTTCTCTTGTTGAGGAACAAACTTCGTCTTGGGGTATTGATCTTCTTCCCACTCAACTCCATTGGCATTGAACTTTCGTTCAAAACCAACACCTTGATTCTTCTGGTACCTTCCTTGCTTGTGTACAATTTCCTCGAATTGCTTACTCTCGGCAAGGCTCTTGTAAACACCTTTCTCTATAATTCCCTTCAATAGGCTATTTTCTTGCTCAAGTGTAACTTGGCTAAGAGAATCATTAGTGGAATCAAGAGAACTACTAGAAGCAACAATATTGGATTTGTCATTATTATTGTTACTACTAGAGGAAGTATCTTTCTTGTACTTGTTACTAGACTTGACTTGAGGCATGTAAGTAGATAAGAGTAAACGCTTGGCAATGTAAGAAGAACTTTTCTTGCGGAGATCATCATTGATTTCTTTTAAGAACTCATGCTCTTGCTCAAGATTGAGCTTTTCAAAGCGCAACTTCTCATGAGCCCTTAAAAGTTCTCGATGATCTTCGAAGATAGCTTCATGAGCTAACTTAAGAGTGTTTAGTTCTTTAGTTAGAAGCTCAATCTTCTCCTTATCATTGTCATTCGTTTTATCTTGATTAGCATGATTAATTGACATTTCATCGTAGTATTCATCACTAGAGTTGTCAACAAGTAAATCATCATCCACAAGCAAGTCATCTTCATCACTATTGAAATCAACATACTCGGGATGTGTTACCTTTGGACCTTTGGCCATGAAGCATCTTCCAATTCCTTCATTTGGTGAGTCAAATATGTAGTAGGAGTTGGTTGACACAAGTGCTAGACCGGCAACACCTTCATCTTGAGTATATTCGGAGTCGGAGTGATAGCTTCTCTCGGAATGATGGTCGGAGTCGGAACCGGATACCCATTCACCAACGTGAGCTTGATGTCTTTGTTTTGTGTAGCTCCTTGATGACTTGTCCTTCCTTTCCGAATCCTTGCTTCTCCGTGAGGGTCTTCATTCATAACGATCATCGCTACTCCTCCTCTCTCTTGGTGGTGATTCTTCTCTTTTGCTTCTTCTTTTTGGAGAATCTTCTCTTCTTTTGTAGGGTGCCGTACACTCATTGGAATAGTGTCTGGGTCTCCCACAATTGTAGCAATTACGCTCTCGACTAGAAGATCTTTTGTCATTGTAAGACCTTGACTTGGAGCTTCTTTCTTTGCTTCTACTCTTGTAGAATTTGTTGAAGTTCTTCACCATTAAGCTCAATTCTTTGTTGAAGGTTTGTTTCTCACTTGATGATGTGGGGTCTTCACATGAGGCTTTGTAAGCACCACTTGACTTGTTGTGAAGTTCCTCCTTATCCTTAAGTGACATCTCATGAGCAACAATTCTTCCAATGACTTCCGTTGGCTTGAGATTTTTGTAGTTTGGCATCATTTGGATAATTGTGCACATGGTATCATACTTTCCATCCAATGCTCTTAGGATATTCTTGATGATGAATCTGTCGGTCATCTCTTCACTCCCTAAGCCGGCAATCTGATTTGTGATAAGTGCAAGCCTAGAGTACATTTTAGCGACACCTTCACCATCCTTCATTTTGAACTTGTCAAGCTGACTCTGGAGCACATCCAACTTGGATTCCTTGACGGAGTCGGTACCTTCATGCATATCAATCAAAGTATCCCAAATTTCCTTTGCATTCTCAAGACGGCTAATTTTGTTGAATTCTTTGGGGCACAATCCGTTTAAGATGATATCACAAGCTTGAGCGTTGTACTGCAACATCTTCAATTCTTCCGCATTAGCTTCATGGTTCGGCTCTCTCCCATCAAAGAATTCATCTTGCAAGCCAATACAAATAATTGCCCAAACGGCGGGGTTATGTTCGAGAATATGCATTTTCATCTTATGCTTCCAACTAGCAAAATTAGTACCATCAAAGTAAGGACCTCTACGGTGATAATTTCCCTCACTAGACGCCATACTCTCCTAGGTTGTGAAACCAAGGCTATGACCACCAAAAGCTATGGAAATCAAAGCAAATGGAGACCGAAGCTCTGCTACCACTTGTAGGACCTTGAAGTATGTGTAGAGGGGGGATTAGACTACTTGACCAATTAAAAACTTAACCTTTTCCCAATTTTAGAGTTTGGCAGATTTTAACTATCTTAGGACAAGTCAAGCAATCATCACACAATTCAAGCAAGCATGCAAAGGGTATATAGGCAGCGGAAATTAAAGCATGCAACTTGCAAGAAAGTAAAGGTAAGGGTTTGGAGGATTCAAACGCAATTGGAGACATGGATGTTTTTGCCGTGGTTCCGATAGGTGGTGCTATCGTAAATCCACGTTGATGGAGACTTCAACCCACGAAGGGTAACTGTTGCGCGAGTCCACGGAGGGCTCCACCCACGAAGGGTCCACGAAGAAGCAACCTTGTCTATCCCACCATGGCCGTCGCCCATGAAGGACTTGCCTCACTAGCGGTAGATCTTCACGAAGTAGGCGATCTCCTTGCCCTTACAAACTCCTTGGTTCAACTCCACAATCTTGTCGGAGGCTCCCAAGTGACACCTAGCCAATCTAGGAGACACAACTCTCCAAGAAGTAACAGATGGTGCGTTGATGATGAACTCCTTGCTCTTGTGCTTCAAATGATAGTCTCCCCAACACTCAACTCTCTCTCATAGGTTTTGGATCTGGTGGAAAGAAGATCTGAGTGGAAAGCAACTTGGGGAAGGCTAGAGATCAAGATTCATATGGTAGGAATGGAATATCTTGGCCTCAAAACATGAGTAGGTGGTTCTCTCTCAGAAATGGTAAGTTGGAAGTGTAGGTTTGTTCTGATGGCTCTCTCCACGAATGAAGAGGAGGTGAAGGGGTATATATAGCCTCCACACAAAATCTAACCATTACACACAATTTACCAAACTCGGTGGGACCGAATCATCAAACTCGGTCGAACCGATTCAGTAAACCTAGTGACCGTTAGGGTTTTCGGTGGGACCGAAATGCAACTCGGTAAGACCGATATGGTTAGGGTTAGGGCATAACGTAATCTTAGTAAGACCGATTACACAAACTCGGTGAGACCGATTTTGGTAATTAGCTAACCAGAGAGTTGGTCAGGTAAACTCGGTGGGACCGATTTGCTCTTTTTGGTGAGACCGGAATGTTACAAAGGGAAACAGAGAGTTTACATTGCAATCTCGGTGGGACCGATCGCTCACTTCGGTTAGACCGAAATGTTATGAAGGGAAACAGAGAGATTACAATCCCATCTTGGTGAGACCGAGATCCCTATCGGTAGGACTAATTTGCCTAGGGTTTGTGGCAGTGGCTATGACATTAGAACTCGGTGGCGCCGGATAGGAAGAATCGGTGTGACCGATTTCGGCTTTAGGTTTAGGTAATTTGTGGATGTGGGAAAGTAGTTGAGGGTTTTTGGAGCATATTACCAAGCACATGAAGCAAGAGGCTCATTAAGCAACACCTCATCCCTCCTTGATAATATTGGCTTTTCCTATAGACTCAATGTGATCTTGGATCACTAAAATGTAAAATGAAGAATCTTGAGCTTTTGAGCTTGAGCCAATCCTTTGTCATTAGTATTTTGAGGGATCCACTTTCATCATCCATGCCATGTCATTCATTGAGCTTTCCTAAAATAATAGTCTTGGAATAGCATTAGCTCAATGAGCTATATGTTGTTATGAATTACCAAAACCACCTACGGATAGTTGCACTTTCAGATACTACTACTAGTAATTCGGTAATCCCGACTAAAATGGCGCTGCGGGGTCTTTTCCCACGCGATATGCTGGGAGGTTGGCTTAGTTTGTTTATTTAGGATGAGTAATGCTACACCTACGTAATCCCAGTTACATAATTAACATAATATGAAACATGTGAGCTGTTGATTGGAGATTGGGGGAGGGAGGGGCCCACCACCATGAAAATCAGGGGGCAAAGAGAGAGAGGCAATTTATGTTAACCCTTTCGTAGGTTCCCGTAGATGTAGAAAGATGTGAAATGCGTGAATGTGTAGTGGACGTACTATTGGAGTGCCTAAGATAAATTGTGTATGTAGACCCTATGTGTTTATTTACTTCACGTGTTAGCTTTGTCTCGGGTCAAACCTTCTAAGTTTATACACACGAAAATGAATCATCATTCCATATATTTTCATACTCCTACAATATATCTTACTATTATTGTGAAGTTCATATACAACGGATGAGATTCATGGAAACACAGCTTATTTTCATTACATTTTGAACTTTTATAGGACAGAAAAATAAAAGAAACCCGACTCTAAACCTATTCTACGAAGGCGACCGACATCCTCCATCTGCGATCTCCATGTACGGGGGCGTGGTTGAAGACCCATGAAGTGAAGGTGCAGTCTCCGACGAGGAAGAGTAGAACACGGGAGACGGACCTGCCAGTTGGCACACCATGCCCTGCCGCTTCCCATGCCCTACTCATCCTCAGAGGAGTCCCCGACCTCGGCGGTGCCGGTGGACGTGAGGTTGATGATGATGGACGTGGACGGTTTGTCGCTTCACCGGCCACATGCACCACCGAACATTGGACGGCGGTAAGTAGGACACATGGCTGACGGTGCTCCCGTCATCTGCCGCCAGCGTGGCCACCGCTTGTGTGGTCGCGTCCGCGTCCGGCGACACCGCTATTGCATTGCGAGCAGCGACTTGAGCGAGGTCGTCAACCTCAACCTTCATCCCCGAAGACAAGCTCTCCCGCAGAGCATTCGCGCTCGCGGTCATGGCAGATGTGGTGTCAGGTAGCAGGAGGATGCACTATGGTGTGGAGTTTAGATGCGCGTTGCCGCTTTAAGTAGCGCATTCCGGTGAGGCCAAGCATCCGAGTGCGTCATTAAGTTGCCAGAGTTGGTTCCTCGGGCACTGAGCCTCTTAATGATGGCATACATACGGATGGCATGAATGCGGGCAGCTGGCGCCGCCTGGGTTGCACCGTGTGACGACACGAGGGATGAGTGTTTTTGGTGTGCGAGGGTAGTCAGCTGCGGTCATGGCAACGTTGGAGATTCCCTTTGCTCACATGTGATCCCCACAAGTCATTGAAAAAGCAAGATGACCCGGCATGGTCTCAGGTCCTGGGGATGCTATCGGTGTTTTGGGAACGGGGGTCTGCGTGGCTCAAGTGGTGGCCCAGTATGGCCCATCTTCATCAACGCAAGACTCAAGACCCTCGCGAGGGGCCAAGCCTCGCGGGGCGGACGACACAAGGCTTCCTCAGGAACGGCCTCGCCAGGAAGGCTCGCGAGGAGGCGGAGAGATCAAGGCAGGGTACCTCGTGAGGTGCTCGTGACGCAAGCCATGATGATCGAGACCAGCCGGGCGCCGGCCTGCGCCGTGTCCTTGTTTCCTCTTTGGTGCAAAGGGGGCAAGCACAGGCGTGGAGTACCGAGGCATCAGGCAAAGGTTGCCATTTCGGTGCAACGAGACTAAGACCAGCGGAGCGGCAGGATGGCGGTCACCGTGGAGCCCAAGACGGCGTCATCGCCGGTGCTTTTGGCAGCCGAAGACCAACTTTAGTCAGGATGACTTGTACTAGATGTTCCCCTTCAAAATGGCCGGTGTTGGCGCCCTTCCCGCTCAATATTTGGGAAGAGGACCAGCGCCTCTATAAATAGGACTAGCCACCACCGAGTGAAAGGGGGGTTGAGTCGGGGACAGAGCGAGGGCTGATTAGAGAGAGAGATAGAAAAGACGGATATTCAGTAGAGAGAGAGGCGATCGGACTCACCCAAGCAGTTCATCGCACCAGCTCAAGAACACCTCTCGCGAGGCTGTTCTTCCCTGTACTGTTCATCATCAGCCTCAGAGGCAATCCACCAAACCACACACTAGAGTAGGGTATTACACCACAACGGTGGCCCGAACCAGTATAAATCTTGTGTCCCTCGTGTTGTTCATCATTTTCAGCTTAGATCTCACGAGGCGATCAGACGTAGATCGGTAGGGGAGAGATATTCGTGCGCACCCCAGAGTTTGAACCTTAAGGGTCTGCCGGAACCCAACCTCCGACATTTGGCGTGCCAGGTAGGGGTGCACCGGAATCTTTCTTCAGCCGCTTCGCGTTCGATCTTCCGTCGTGTCCATGGCTGACGCTCACTGGGCTCGCGCCTAGCGTCGGGCTTCTCTTGCCGCCCGCGTCGCCTAGATGGCTCCCGTCGTAGGGTGTCCCCGTCGTTCCCCATCGCCTGCCACCAACGCCGCCACTGGCTTGGCGGGGAACGAGCAGCAGGACTCGTCTCTGCATCCTTCGGTGCGGCGGGAAGGCCACACCGCCACCCCGTTGCTTACTCCAGCCAGTTCGTCGTCCCACGCCCGTCGCGCCCCCATGGACGTGGATGCCGTGTTGCTCCTGGCGCGTGAGCTCCTGCACTACCGTCCCGTCGACGACCTCTACAAGGACTGGCTCGCTCGCATCACCGAGCTCGTCAGCAATGCAGGGGGCTCTCCTATGTCGTCCCTCTCGCTGCCTCGCCCTCCATCCTGCATGGGAGGCATAGATCAGGAGGTGCCTCCGCCACCTCCTCCCCAAGAAGGCGCCCTGGCTCCAAGGCGCGCGGCGCCAGGACGAGATCCACCATGTCCGGCGCCCGCGCGACCAGAGAGGAGTTGCCAAGAAATCCATCGTCCCCAAGACGGTGCTCGCGTGCTCCCAGCACCTTTGCGCCATGACCGCATCCCTGCGCCACCACGTCATGACCCCGCGCTGCTCCAGGTAGCGGCGCGCGGGAATCCTCAGGAGCAAGCCCAGCATCAGCAGAGGGCTCCGGTGGCCACCGCAGGCTGCCGCGCCTTCACCCCCGAGCTACGCAGTGTCGCCTGGCCAGGCAAGTTCAAGCCTGACCTGCCTCCTCGCTATGACGGCACTGCAGATCCCGTGGAGTTCCTATAGCTCTACGAGCTGGGCATCGAAGCCGCCAACGAGGATGAAAAGGTCATGGCGAACTGGTTTCCCATGGCGCTGAAGGACGGCGCCCGCACCTGGCTCCTAAACCTGGCCGCTGGCACGATCTTCTCCTGGGATGAGATGCGCACCCGCTTCATCGCCAACTTCCAGGGCACTCGTGATTGACCATCGGCCATGGGTGACATATGCCGCATCAAGCAGCAGCCCGGAGAGACCTTGCAGAAGTACATCTAGCGCTTCAACAACGCTCGCCTCAAGATTCCCAGGGTGACCGAGGAGGCCATCATTTCGGTGTTCTCTGATGGCGTCTGCAACGTCAAGATGAAGGAGGAGCTGGCCATCCATGAAGATCTGTGTACGTCACTGGAGTTGTTCAACCTGGCGACCAAATGCGCAAGGGCTGAGGAGGGACGCCTCTCCCTTCTCAAGCTCCCGGTAGCTGACCCAGAAGAGAAGAAAGCCAAGGCCGAGGATGTGAAGCGCAAGGGAGCAGCTGTACTGGAAGCAGAGCCGGACACAAAGTGCGGCGGGGACTAGCCGGAGTCATCCTAGGGCAGCCGGTACTGTGTGTACCATGATCTCCATACTCACAACACCAATGAATGCCAAGAGCTCAGGGCCGTGCGAGAAGGCCGTGTAGGTCGGTGCCCCGAGCGTAATGATCGAGGCTACGGCTGAGGCGGAGCAAGAGGTGGAGGACAATGGGACGACCGTGGTGCTCGCCAAGGGTGGCGTGATCGACCTCGCAAGGACCGCTGGCAAGACCAGCCTCGCGAGGGAGCTTGGAGAGATCAGCCTCGTGAGGATCGCCCGCAAGGCAACGCAGGCCTTCCTCCTCTGCCACCACCACCAAGAAGGAATGAAGACCATCATCAGGACTAGGGGGCTGGGGGCTTCCAGGAGCCACGTGCAATCGCTTGCATCCTGGGCGGCGCTCAGGCCCCAGCCTCACAGCGCATCTTCAAGTAGTTTTCTCGGGAGGTGAATGCAGTCCTCCGCAAGCTTGAGGCCATGTGCCCTCTCATGTGGTCTGCGTACGCCATCACGTTCATCTCAGCAGATCAGCTCAAGTGCGCAGCAACGGCCGGTGTCCTCCCAATGCTCTGTTCCCCAGTCATCAGCAATGTGCAAGTCACCAGGACCCTCATCGATGGCAGAGCAGGACTCAACGCTCTGTCCGTCGAGACTTCAACAACCTCCAAGTGCCATATGATCAGCTTCAGGCAACCAAGCCTTTCTCAGGAGTCACTGATGGTTCCACTGTCCCGATAGGGCAGGTCCGCCTTCCTGTCACCTTTGGACAGCGCAACAACTACTGCACCGAGCTCATTGACTTCAACGTCGCTCACATTCGCCTACCATACAATGCCATACTCGGGTATCCGGCCCCTGGCCAAGTTCATGGCAGTGACTCACCATGGCTACAACGTCCTCAAGATGTCAGGAAGTGGCGGGGTCATCACGGTCACCTGTGACGAGAAGGATACGGTGAGCTTTCTCGACGTGCCTTCCAAGCCGCGTCAATCGAGGAACCGGACATCAAGAGTGGAAACCTCCCCGGAGCAGCTCCCAAGAAGAAGAAGACATCACCTGGATCAAGGCCTCATGAGGCAGGCACCTCCGGAGGCGCCACATCCGGACATGCGCCCGTCCAAGGGGAGCCACCCTCCATCGCATAGGAAGGCGCTCCCGGCGTGCTCCTCGGGCAGGGCTCGGGGGCTCTTTCCTGGGGAGCCACCGACCTTGCCAAGATCACGAGGGAGGCGCTTGGGCACCACATGGAGGCATGCTTCGCAACACGCTTCCCTCAGGAAGGCGTAAGGAAAGAAGGACCCAGCCCTCAGGAGTTCATCACCAAGGCCGCTCAGGAGTTGCAGGAATCGAGAGTCATGCGCGGCAACTGCCGCCTGCCTAGCATAGCTCCCCATCCAAGTGAGGATGGCGGGCTGCACGTCTGCATCGACTACCCAAAGCTCAATCGAGTCGCTTCTCAAGAGTGCCTCTAGCCCTCACGCGTGGGGCGTTGCATGGGCCCACTGCACAACTACGTTCGCATGCCCTTCGGCCTGCCGAATGCAGCTGCAACCCACCAACGTCTGACGAGGAGCATTCTGGAAGCTCAAGTGGCCAAGCATCGCGCGTTCCTGGCGGAGATGGGGATGGACCTCAGCGAGCCGCCCGGACCTCCTGAGCCTCCTAAGGCTCGGAGTCCCGAGGGCTCGTGAGGATCGGCTTCTTCGCCCCGCACCGCCAGCTACTCCAACACTCGTTCTGCAAATGGTATCAGGTGACTTCTTCCAAGTTTCGATTCAGCTGGGAGCGCTCCCAGGGCTGCATCATTCCCAGGTCGCAAAGGTCCATCCCTGTGGCATATATCCATTTTGCTTATGTTTTCTGCTTACCTTGTCGGGGCGCCCCTTAGGCTGCATCATCCCCAAGCCGCTTGGGCCTGACCCAGTGGCGTTTGCTTTCTCTGCATCTATCTAAGTTGATTTGCTTCTTCATGATTAACCTGCTTGAGATAATCGCCTGCTCGATTGACACCTACCTTTGGAGCCGCTCGCCCTGGCACGACGCTTGCGCATGGGTCCGTCCCTGCAACACCGACAAATCTGAGTGGTCGAGCTCTGGCCGCGGCAGCCCCGCAGAGCGCTACCTCGCCAAGCCCTCAGTGCCTCAATCACTCCCTCGGAGCAACCAATGATTGGCTGGCAACCGTAAAGACAAACCTTGTTTTCCCTCATGCTTGGTGTGCAGGATCCACTTAAGGAATAGCGTGGGGGCGTCGTGAGCTCCCTCTCCCTCTCTCCCGTATGATCCGCTCACATGTTGGAAGGGGGGTGTCTGAGCATCGCGACTCATGGGCTCTTACCGGCTCTCCAGCCCTCACCCCCTGGCCTTGACCCACGGCATCACGACCTGTCATACCAGCGGCGGATGAGCTCGCTCGAGGGCCGGGACCTGAGGATGTAGAGCATGAAGGAAAGTGCGGGGAAGAGGGGAGAAGCTCACGAAGGCCTGACCCAGCGACACCCCAGCTGCTGGCACGCAGGCGCGGTACCCCGACGAAGAACTACTCCAAACCTATGAGATAAGTCGGGCAAAAGCTAAATCGACTCAATGCCAAACCCTCGCCTATTGCAGCTCTGTCACAGCAACGTTGCCTGCCTTTCTAGCCCAGCGGAGGCTGCTTGAGCGCTAAAGGGGACCTCCTGAGCATCGCGACTCAGGGGATCTTACTAGACCTCGGGCCGCTCACCTCCTGGCCTTGACCACGATATCGCGACCTGGCATACCAGCGACGGCTGAAGCCTGCCTGGGGACCGGAACCTGTCAGCATAGAGAACCAAGCCCTCGTGAGGAAAGAAAGGGGGAGCTGAGCCGGGACAGGACACGCATCTCACATCGATTCATAATAAGGATATACAATTCACAAAAGACATGGCAGGTGCCTTACATGCCCTCGCGGGGTGCTACTGTGATTCTTCGCAGGGAACAAAAGGTGCTAATCCTAAGGAGTGTTAACTACGCGTGCCTCCGCAGGAGACGCCATCATCAACAGTGGGCCATCAGGCGCCGGCGCCAACCCCATCCACATCAGTGGCACCGACGGCCTGACGTAGCTGCCCTGCTCTGAGCGCGACACGAGCTCGGGGGCTCGTAGCTGTCGTTGCTCGTCTTCGGAGTCGCATGAAGCTCGGGAGAGTCACTGGATTCTCCGGTTCCTCCGCTGTTGCCTGAGGAGCTGCTGGGGAGGTGATTTGCCGGCCTGGCCCTCGCCACGCCGGTACCTCGGCCGCTTTTCTTGGGGCAGCACTCCAGCCAGCATCCTTCTGCATCGAAGACCTTGAAGAACATCAAGGAGGCGCCATCGTATTGTAGATGAATTATGAGGGCACCCCCTATCCGGCAGACCCGGGTGATCTCGCCCTAGCCCCGGGTCATGAAGACCTTGCCCGGAGCGACGATCACCACCTCTGCTCCGGTCGCAAGGGTGCTGCAGTCAGCGTGCTACAGCCAGAGCTCCAGAGACCCACTCGGCGGCATCTCAAAGGCGAAGGAGGGAGGGAGGCGAATCCAAGAGCGCGGAGGCATAGCGGCATGAAGCACGAACTCGCGGGAAGAGCCCTCGGCATGGACACCAGGGGTGACGATGCGCACCGCCGTGACTCGCTGATGTCGCCATCGACGTCGTCGGTGTTGCTCAGCATATTCTCCTCCAGGGCCCTCGATTCAGGCGTACAAGGGCAGTGGAAACCCAGGCGGCGGATGTTCATACCAGGGCCGCGACGTCCCCTGCCGTGCGATCGCGCTGCAGCGGCTGGGGACAGGTCGCTTGTTCGGCGGGAGAGGATCAGGATCCTCGCGGGGGGCCTTCCCCTTCTCTTCCGCAGAAAACCGCTGGATCGGCACCATTGGCGTAAGGTGAAGCAAGGGGGAGGAAGAAGAAGAAGGAGAGGAGCAGGAAGAGATGGATTGCGGGGGCTCTCGCCCGTCCGTACTTATAGTACGGAGGAGGCCAACTGTCGGCCTCCATGATCACAGGTAATCATGACCCATTTCTGCATGCAGGGACTTGTCAAGTCGAGCGGTTGCCGAGGCAACGTGGGGAAGCGGAGATGCCCACGTCCAATCAACCGCCACACGATGCCCAAGGCCGCAGGCTGATGGGGCCTGCGGCGCTCCGCACTTGCCCCTTCGCTTCTTTGCTAAGCCAAGTCCGAGCACGCCTTGGGCCCGGGGCTACTGTCGGCGTTCTGAGAACGGGGGTCCCCAGACTTGCCTGCCTGCAGCCTGCGGCGTGGTTCAAGTGGTGGCCCAGTATGGCCCATCTTCATCAAGGCAAGACTCAAGACCCTCGCGAGGAGCCAAGCCTCGCGGGGCGGACGACACAAGGCTTCCTCAGGAATGGCCTCGCCAGGAAGGCTCGCGAGGAGGCGGAGAGATCAAGGCAGGGTACCTCGCGAGGTGCTCGTGACGCAAGCCATGATGATTGAGACCAGGTGGGTGCCAGGCGGGCGCCGGCCTGCGCAGTGTCCTTCTTTTCTCTTTGGTGCAAAGGGTGCAAGCACAGGCGTGGAGTACCGAGGCATCAGGCAAAGGTTGCCATTTGGGTGCAACGAGACCAAGACCAGCGGAGCAGCAGGATGGAGGTCACCGTGGAGCCCAAGACGGCGTCATCGCTGGTGCTTTTGGCACCCTAAGACCAACTTTAGTCATGATGACTTGTACTAGATGTTCCCCTTCAAAATGGCCGTTGTTGGCGCCCTTCCCGCTCAATATTTGGGAAGAGGACCAGGGCCTCTATAAATAGGACCATCCACCACCGAGTGAAAGGGGGTTGAGTCGGGAACAGAACGAGGGCTGATTAGAGAGAGAGAGAGAAAAGATCGGATATTCAGTAGAGAGAGAGAGGCGATCGAACTCACCCAAGCAGTTCATCGCACCAGCTCAAGAACACCTCTCGCGAGGCTGTTCTTCCCTGTATTGTTCATCATCAGCCTCAGAGGCAATCCACCACACCACACACTGGAGTAGGGTATTACACCGCAACGGTGGCCCGAACCAGTATAAATCTTGTGTCCTTTGTGTTGTTCATCGTTTTCAGCTTAGATCTCACGAGGTGATCGGACGTAGATCGGTAGGGGAGAGATCTTCGTGCGCACCCTAGAGTTCGAACCTTAAGGGTCTGTCGGAACCCGACCTCCGATAGATGCAGTTGGCCGTGCTACAACACTCCATGGATGCATCGCGGTGCGCCCGCACTTCAGCACCCCGTGCATCCTCGACGAGCCAGATGTTGATCTGCTGGTCGTGCCACAGCGCTGACGCCACCCTCGGCACCCTGAAGTCGATCGTGTCCAGTAATGATGAGCATGTGGCTTACCGCAGTCGCCGTGTCCAGAGGCGGTGCAGGAGCTGCGCCATGTTGCTGGCCCCCACGACCCACATGAATGGTTGCCAGTGGTGAGGAGGTCGTGGGCCAGCTCCTCCATTGGACTAGTCTACGCCACGTCGTCCCGACAGGTCCCCACATGTTCGTTTCCCTATTTTCCTGGCCAAATTCGAGTGTCAGTGCTCCGCGTTGTGCATTAGGCGCAGAACAGGTGTTTTTTGTGCCCTGGTTCAAATGTGGTACAATACCAAGTTGTTACCCTAGCCCCAAGTGTGGTGGTTTTGGGTACGGTACCACCCTTTTCCTTTTCAACTAATGAAGCATAACACTTGATTAAGTAGCAAGATGGTGTGCTATTGTAGGTGTCCGACTATTTGAAGGAATAATGGAGGTGTGCCCGGTCCGTGCCCATATTTAGGGGTCCAACTTACCATGTTCCAGCAGTAGTAACTATACTAGTCCCTGTGTACCCCCTCTATTTTTATTTACTCTACATTTTAGCTTTCCTCAAAGTCAAACTTTGTAAACTTTGACAAAATTTATAGACAGAATATAACATATACAATAACAAAGCAATACCATTAGATTCATTATTGAATATACTTTCACATCATATAGATTTGCTATTGTAAATGTTCATATTTTTTCTAAAAAATTGTCAAATTTTATGAAGTTTGCCTTCAGTCGAACCTAATATGTAGAGTAAATAAAAACGGAGGGAGTATCTTACTCCGTGACCAAGACGGAAGGGGAAACAAGACAAGTTATTGTTTATTTGAGTCGTTCAAGTATAATCATGTGGCATTGCTTATTTCTCATTCCTCCCCAACCCGCTTCTCCATCAATCATGCCGCCCTCCGGTTGAGTCCATCCTTCCGCCTGCCTCATTTGAACATTCCACCGAGTATCATTGCATGTGGGCCTGGACCATGCTTGTATTTCCAATGTTGTAATTTGTCCGACATGCATACAGACAAACGGTTCATTTAAAGTTTCACTTTGCCTCCACTACGAGTCGCTTCCCATCTTAGTTTTGACATCCCACTCGGTTCATGCCCTGACACATCTTCACGACATCGATTGATGTTGAGAGATCAAATGCGTGTCGTGCAAGATAAAGGTTTGGCGAGTTTCTATGATAGAAATGACCCGGGGGGGGCTGTGGGGATCGGAGGGAGTATATTGTACGTTCAAAAGCGAAACGAACATACTGTACCCACCCTAGTCCTCTTTCAATTGATCTCCGAACCCCGAGATGAAACCAAGAGAGAACGAGTGGGTGCATGTGTGATACCTAAGGCGGATTCAAATTCTTGAACCGGTGATCATAGCATCAGCAAATCATATATAAAGGGTATTCAATGTTCGTTTCGCTTTTGAACATACAATATACTCCCTTTGATCCTTTCTAGTTTACATATAAGTTTTATGTGTAGTCAAAGTATCTCTACTTTGATCAAACATACAGAAAAAGTATCAACATTCAACAACGCCCAATCAATATTGTCAGATTCGTACGTACTCCTAGATCTATATTCAAACAGAGATGGTTTCCAATTTGTTTTCAAACATGAACGTGCTTGTTCTCACGCGTGCTCTTCCTACTAGGATTTCGCCAAGTATAGCCAGTCCAATAGTAACTTTTCTTAAGCTCCCTGTCCAATAGTACTAGTGGAGTACTGACAATCCAACATCTGCAGTAGAGTATGCAGTGCCCATAGTACTAGTAGTATACTCCCTCTTTTTTTATTTACTCCGCATAAAACGGAGGGATTACTAGTAACACTCGGCTGACCTCTCTCTCTTCTACTACCTCCTTCTTGGTTTATTAGTCCTCTTTGTAATTTGTGCTAATTTTTTACCAATGCTTTAACTGATGGAATATTAGTGCATGTTAATAAAATTATATCATTGGATTCGTATTTGACCATAATTTTTAATGATATAATTTTTTATGACATGCATGAATATTTTGTTAGTTAAATTTATGGCCAAACTTTGGCACAGATTACAATGGAGACCAATAAACTAGGACAGAGGTTGTAGTATATAGTAGTATAAATGACGCGGGCGGGGGAGGTGGAGGGACATCGAATTGCTCTCAACTACGGTCCCACAAGCGAGCGAAAACGCAAGATGAAGCGTGTTCCATTCGGTGAGCGACATGGCGGGTCCAGCATGCCGGGGTGCAATGCGAACGCGACAAGAGCGATGTACAGTCAAAACCGATTGACCGGTCATCATCGAAACCACTATTCACACCAAAACCTTCGCTGCTCGGCCTACGCCAGCCACTTCCCCAAAACCACACCTCCTCCCCAGCCCATTCCCCCACCTTTCGATCCCCTAGCCCGCATCAAGCGTCCCCTAGTTCGCTGGAAAGCCATGGTGCACCGCAAGATCATGCAATATAAGATGCTGACGCGGGAGCGCCGTGAAGAAAATCGTGGCGGCCGTCTACGCTACAGACCTCCTTTCCCAAGCTCGCTTTGCGGCGGGCCAATCCTTGAATTCTCTGGAGCCAAGCTCCAAGGAGGAGGAAGCCGATCCAATGTTCATGGCGAAGGTCGCGGCGCAGAAGGCCCCCGATGCATATGAGACGGTGCACGTCGACTTTGTGTCGGCGTCCGGGTCCCCCATGGTGCAGGCGGACTAGCGGTTCAACCTGGCGATACTAAAGGAGGACCGGGAGGGGGAGGGTGAACTCGACGCGGAGCGCGTGGATGCCGCTGCCATCGAGGCCCTCCTGCAGGTGGAACCGGATGTCGTGGATGTGAACCGGGCGATGGAGCCTCAACTTGACGTGGAGCGCACGGATGCCGCTGCCATCGAGGTCCTCCTATAGGCGGAACCGGACGTCGTGAACTTGAACCGGGCAGTGGAGGCTCAACTCGACGCGGAGCGCATGGATGCCTCTGCCATCGAGGCCCTCCTGCAGGTGGAACCAGACATCCTGGACTTAAATCAGGCAGTGCTCGCATTCGTGTAGAGCACCCGCACGCTCCGCATGAATGAGTAGCTGGAGGCCAAGGACAACCACGATGCGGAGACAAATGTCGGCAGCTACTTCTGGTTCACGTCGGCAGCCAAAGACGACGAGGCTGTCTCGTTCCGCGAGCAGTGAATATCCTACGCCACCTAACCCTTCTTCCTCACCACTTCTTCTTCCCCAACAGACCACCGCACAAGTCGTACGGATCTTCCCCAACATGCGGTTGGATAAACATACTGTATGAATGAAAATTATGTGTCAGCAGTAGGATGACTGAGATTGGTTTGATCACATGCGGTACCACATGTCAGTGATGGTGCGTTCCCTTGGTTGGGTTTGCGGTGTGCAGGAGCGAGTGTGTGAGGGTGCGGTGTGACCGCGACAGCCGTGCACAAGTGTACCTCCTTTTCATTTTGAAAACTTTAGGCAAGCTTGGTAAAAATATGTGGCGAAGTATGGCGATGCAAGCCCTAGACCCAAACAGGATACAAGTACGTATGTAGGAGTACTACTTGTGTTAAAAAAGAAAGGCAGGGTTTTCCTTCACGGGATTGATCGATACATATCCTTGTTCGACGTGTCAATTAATGCGTATTTTTTATCCTACGCCCAAAGAGGTTACCATCTCACTCCTCATCGCTTTATTAATGCAGTACCATGCAAACCAACCTTCTCACTTCCGCATGCATGCAAGGGTATATTAATGTCCTTGGTTGCTAGTACGAGGCAAACCCCATCAATTTTGCCTTGACTAGTGTTAGTGGCCTTCTGCAAATTGTAATTTTGATATACTGGCCTTGTGTACAAAAAATGGAGGTAGTAACTATTTGACTTCCTTCCCCCTTTTTGTGAAATGACTTCCTTCCCCATTACAGTGACATCGACAATATGTCAAACGTTGTGGTTTGGCGAAGTGCGTTCGACGGAGAACACCATTGAGGGAGACCACGTTAAGTCATTCGCAAGTGCCGCCTACAAGCCAAGACGACCGCCTTATTTGCATCCAAGAAGTCTGTTGAACCAAAGGACCCGTAAATGTACTAGTACTAGACAATAGTGTCATCCGTCCAGCTTAGTGTGGTAAGGTGGTTTCTCAAAGAAGATGATGGAGAAGCAGAGTCGGCGAAGAGTGAAATGATGGTATCTTCGTCCATGCTTTATGATTTGACGCCTCACTGCTTTGTGATTTGTGATAGAAGGGACAGGGGAGTAGACTTTGTTCTCTATAGTGTACATGCGTCCAAGCAGCTTTGGTTCCATCTTTTGGCTTTGGCAGCACCGTCCATAATGGTTCCCATCGATGCCAAATGCTATTTTCACATTTGGATGCACATTGTGGATGCCGTTAACCGTACCACTTGGTTTTTCTCCTGTGTGCTATCTATACAAATCCTGATTATATTGATCTAAAAAAATTATAGTATCAAGATTAGTAAAAAGGAGGTGATTTTGCCGCGCGGATGGTGGGGGAGGTTTCTTATTTTTAGAGGACGTTGGCCTGGCGGTTTGCTAACATGCGGTCCCACGTGTCAGTGCTTTACCAAGCTGATCCGCGTCCCACATGAGGCAGAACAACGATAGAAGCAACACGTGGTTAACTTGAAGAAGATGAGGGAGAAGTGGATTCAACAACGAGTGAAATGATGGTTCCTTCGTCCCACCAACTTCTTTTTTAGTATTACTAGCAATATGCCCATGCGTTGCACGAAGTTGATGGAAAAGGTAACCACAACTTATAAATTGACGGATGGAGTACTAGTTACAGTGATGCATATAATTGCCTCCAAATGTGAGCAAAGGGATCACACATGTCTGTATTGACTGGAACGACAATGCAATAGCACAATAAGAATTAAGTCCACGATGATGTGATCACAGTGGTGGTTATAGGAGGCAAGAATAAAGATGCATCCATCAACATATGACCTCCTCCTCCTCGACTCAGTGCGCTGGGCCACCGACCGGTGGCTTAGCAGCTGCCGCTTTTGTGGCGAGGTCAAGGTGCTTCTCAGCAAAGGCATCCAATGCTTCCAGGTGGTTGAGGAAGGCCAACATCATAGCGTCCTCACCGACCTTGTAGATACATGTCTACACGACTTCCTCATACACGTGGATGTGTAGGTCGACGAATTCTTTTAGGGCGAGGCGCCTCACAGCGAGCGCGACCTCCAGGTGGACATTCTTTGTTGCGGCAGCGAGCAGTCGCAGGGCCACCAGTGCTTGAAAGAGGTTCTCGCCATGGAGGATGATTAGGTTGGCAGGCAATAAGGAGCCCGGGCGTGTGGGCGGGAGGAGTACGGCGATGTCGTCCGCGAGCTTCTTGACGACGGTGAACTTGTTGATGGTGGCAACGATCATCTGGTCTAACTGAGAGTTGTAGCTGGCATTGACAGTGGCCATGAACCAGCCGTTCTCCCACACCGTCTGGAGACAATCCTTGGGGCCATGATGCAGGCCGGCGTCATGGACCATCTGGCATAGCCGCTGGCCGCTCGCGCGCATCGCCACCATGGGTCTGGAGTGAGCACTTTTGCGCTTAGTGTAGGTGCTTAGGTGCGTACGATGTGCTAGATGCATTGGACTGGAGGGGCGCCTTTATATGTGTGCAGACTGCATTGCATTCACATCATGTTGCCTTTTTCCCTGTCCTCCAACCATTACTTCTCTCATGCATTCAACATGCTAATTGAAGGAGGATGCATCATTGGTTGTTCAACATTTCGGGAACCATTACCCTCTCCCTCATCTGCATTAAAGCCGTATCGGGAACTGTCCTGGTTTACTAGTAGCTGTTAAATCAAATAGTATTGCTCCACCCACTGCAGGCCCGGTTGAACACGCCTCCTCGCCTCCATCAAACGCCCCCGTTAAACTCGCATGCAAACCGAGAAATCTCGTATTTTAAGTACTCTGTGGGTTCCACTGCCAGTACAGTGTACATGACTTGCAGGCTGGCTACAAAATCATACAGAAAGTTAAAAAGAAACAAATCCAGTCTTAATCTTGTATTCTAAGTACTTTGTGGGTTCCACTATCAATACATTAGTGAAAGAAGTATATATTAAAAAAAACTAAACTTTAGGACAGAATTCAAACTCAGGTCATCGCGTTGCAAGCATCCAGCCTGGACAAGTACAACAGATGTTTGTTGTGATGATGCAAGAGATATATCACTATAGCAATGAGCCCGTCCATTGCAATGGATCCAAACTAGAATAATACATATTCACAAATTTGAAAGAAAACCATTTAGTTTTGATATACATATCACTAAAAATATCTTATGTTTCACTCCAAATATATTCTTTAGGCTGTTTTGATGAGGTAAGGGAGGAATGTGGTTGGTTTCAAGATACTAAGGAGTTTTGTGTAAACTGGAGCAGAGAAGTGGGAATTATTGCAAAAAGTCCACAACTTACATCACAACCGTTAGATGCAGATCTAATGGTCAGAAATGGCAGATGGCAGACACAGCATCATCATCAACTGAGTCTTTTATAGGAGCAGACATTACTTTGTCCCTCCAATTTAACTGTGGGAAAGGTGCAACTTTATGATTTGACACATCATTGCTCATTACTACACCGACACCATGACTGGGGTGCTTCACCCCTGCTGCTCGACATTGTTATATCGGTATGGCACGTGGACCCGGTTGCTTGATGTCCCACATGTCGGCGAAAGGGACTAGAACATTTATGAAAGTGAGCACTCCACACTTACGACGGAGGAGTACACGACACGACAGCATAGTGAACTATTACTTGTACTGTAGTACTACTACAATTTTGTTGTTTCGCACGATCCATCGATACAAACCCGATTAAACAGGCAAGGGCGGGATTTTTCCCGCGCAGTAGATAATACTAGCCATACATTTCAAAGGCAATTTTAGTGTATGCAAACTGAATAATTAACAATACGAGATCTAGTAAAACTAAAAACACATATGATTTATTGTGTTAGAGTGTAGTAGTAGTGTTGTATTGCATAGTTATTAGATGTAACATGCGAGAACGTGTAGAAATGTACTTTTGGAGGGCCTACAGAGAGAAATTGGGCATAGAGTGGATTCAAATATTTATATTCGTCTTCATAGCATTTGTAACTCATATCTACAGTTTTTACAGTAGACGTGAATGCTTTTTCGCTCTTACGAAACAAGTACAACAATAATGGGGTGGCGTTCGCCAATTTAGGCACTGGCACGTTGGCCTTCTCGGCTCCACAGAGAGAGGGAGAGAAGACATAAATACACGGGTGGTCAGTGTATTTCAAGCGAAAAGCGTAATACGGTCACCGGACTTTAGAATACGGTCATTATGGTCACTATATATGCTTTGCGGTGATTATACGGTCACTTGCTCACCGTTCAGCATCGGATTGCACTCTGTTGACCGGCCAAATAGTCTGCATGACACTATGTTGACTAGTTAAATTGACCATGTTCCTTGTGGGTCCCACCTTAGTTCGCATAGGAAAAAGGTGAGATAAACACAAATTTACGCAAGCGCGACAAGACTCCAACTCGTGCGCGGGAACCACCTTGTTGTGTATGTGTCTGTCAGGGCTTGATGTGTGTGCATGCACGTGTAGGTTGAGCACTTGAGCGTGAGAGTGTGTGTTGGTCGTGAGGTGTGTGCATGCATGTGTGTGTGTGCGTGTGAGTATTGCGTGTATGCGTAGTTGTGTGTGTATGTGTGGGTGTTGCGTGCGTGTGTGGCTGTGTGTGTTCGTGTGAGTGTTGCTTGCATGTAGTTCGTCTACATGTGTGTGTGTGTATAATCACCACACCAGCTCATGTGTGTTAAAACAGACGGCTCAGCATACCAATACAAGGCCACCTTGTCTGTTGTGCATGCGGTCATGACTTCAAACGACCGTCCAATATTTTTTTATCATCTGTTTTCATTCTTATCTACGCCGACAGGTGGGCCCAATGGTAGTGAGCTAATGTGACGCAACACTAGAGGTGCCACGTCGAGCGTTTAACTGGTCAACTAATCGTGTCTTCAGCAAATACAGAGCTGTACGGTAAGTCCGTGACTGTATAATAACCAGAAAACATAAATGGTGACCGTAATGAGTGGATTCTGAAGTCCAATGTACGTATCGTGCTTTCGCTTCGAACACAATGATCGTCATCGTATATATCACGAGAGAAAGATGAAACATGCATGAATGTGCTTGGGGCGTACTTTTAGAGGACCTGAAGATAGTTTGTGTGCATACGTGAAAGGGGCATAGAGGGGGTATTTGCGATGGGGAGAGAGAGATGCTCTTCGTTTCTCTTTATTATGAATAACTTTATATATAGTATAAAAATATAAATATTCACAGTGCGGAATAAATATCATTGGGGGCACCATGCAATGCAAATTAACGTTCATACTCCTCCATATAACTTTGTATGTTGTATATATGAAGAAATTCTAAAATAATTTTTTAGCCACACTTTGTGTGGTTTTATTCAAAAGGAATGGTGTATGCAAAATAAACATGAAGAGAGGGCTTATTAGATCAATGGGGTACGTGATGTAACATGTGTGAATGTGTAGTTGATGTATTTGGCAGGGCCTAGAGAGGTATGTGTATGTATTACATATTCGAGAGAGGAATGGATAGAGGGGCCGGCAGCGGGGGGCGTGGGAGAGATCGCATGAGAAATGAGAGGTCTAGACAGAGAGAGAGAGAGACAAATAGGATGTCACGGCGAGAGATGCCCTTGAGTGTGTATATGCAAGGGGAGGGGATAGAGGCACGGGGAGAAAATATTTTGTGTGGTGTCCGTGTTGGTATGTGTGTTGGGAACACGGTAATTTCAAAAATTTCCTACGAACACGCAAGATCTATCTAGGTGATGCATAGCAATGAGAGAGGAGAGTGTTGTCTACTTACCCTCGTAGACCGAAAGCGGAAGCGTTTCAATAACGCAGTTGATGTAGTCAAACTTCTTTGCGATCCAACCGATCAAGTACCGAACATACGACATCTCCGCATTCAGCACACGTTCAGCTCGATGACGTCTCTCATTCTCTTGATCCAGTTGAGGATGAGGGTGAGTTCCATCAGCACAACAGCGTGGCGACGGTGATGATGATGCTACCGTTGCAGGGCTTCGCCTAAGCACTACGATGGTATGATCGAGGTGTGTAACTGTGGAGGGGGGCACCGCACACGGTTAAGATAAACTAGTGTGTCTTTGGGGTGCCCCCTTCCCCATATATAAAGGAGGGAGGGAGAGAGGCCGGCCCCCTAGGGGCACACCACGTTTATGGAGTCCTACTAGGACTTCCAAGTCCTAGTAGGAATCCTTTCCCTTTTAGGAGTAGGAGAGAAGGAAGGAGAGAGGGAGTAGGAAAGGGCAAGGGGGGCGCCGTCCCTTCCCCTAGTCCAATTCGGACCCGTGGGGGTGCACGCCACCTCCCCTCGGCCGGCCTCCTCTATTTCCCGTATGGCCCAAATAAGGCCCATTAGTTCTCCCGGCGAATTCCCGTAACTCCCCGGTACTCCAAAAAATACCCGAATCACTCGGAACCTTTCCGATGTCCGAATATAGCCTTCCAATATATCGATCTTTACGTCTCGACCATTTCGAGACTCCTCGTCATGTCCTTCTTCTCATTCAGGACTCTGAACAAACTTCGGTCATCAAAACACATAACTCATAATACAAATCGTCATCGAACGTTAAGCGTGCAGACCCAACGGGTTCGAGAACTATGTAGACATGATCCAGACACATCTCCATCAATAACCAATAGAGGAACCTGGATGCTCATATTGGCTTCTACATATTCTACTAAGATCTTTATCTGTCAAACCACATAACAACATACGTTGTTCCCTTTGTCATCGGTATGTTACTTGCCCGAGATTCGATCGTCGGTATCATCATACCTAGTTCAATCTCATTACCGGCAACTCTCTTTACTCGTTCCGTAATGCTTCATCCTGCAGCTAACTCATTACTCACATTGCTTGCAAGGCTTATAGTGATGAGCATTACCGAGAGGGCCCAAATATACCTTTCTGAAACATGAAGTGACAAATCCTAATCTCGATCTATGCCAACCCAACAAACACCTTCGGAGATGCCTATAGAGCATCTTTATAATCACCTATTTATGTTGTGACGTTTGATAACACACAAGTTGTTCCTCCGGTATTCAGGAGTTGCATAATCTCATAGTCTCAGGAACTTGTATAAGTCATGAAGAAAGCGGTAGCAAAGAAACTGTTACGATCATAATGCTAAGCTAACGGATGAGTCTTGTCCATCACATCATTCTCCTAATGATGTGATCCTGTTTATCAAATGACAACACATGTCTATGGTCAGGAAACATAACCAACTTTGATTAACGAGCTAGTCAAGTAGAGGCATACTGGGGACACTCTGTTTTGTCTATGTATTCACACATGTACTAAGTTTCCGGTTAATACTATTCTAGCATGAATAATAAACATTTATCATGATATAAGGAAATAAATAATAACTTTATTATTGCCTCTAGGGCATATTTTTTCAATGTGTGGGTGTGAGAAGATAACGAGACCTGGGGGCTTAGGGGGTGTTACCGCGTGAGATCCGGTGGGCTGAGGTGAGGCCCTTGGTCCAGTTCCGTCCTGCGCCACATTGGTCGGCCCGTGATGCATTTAGGGAGACCCATGGAGGACTAGTCATACAAGACAAAGATAGCAGAGTCGTGAAGACTCTGTTTCCACTGAGAAAGCCGGCTAGGATTTGTAACCCTAGGTCCTCGGACTAAGGTAACCCATTATCTCTGATATTACTATTCATCCAACCTAACTTGAAGGGGCATCTTAAAGAATGCTCTGCTAGAATCATACTCGCCAATTAGGAAGAGAGGTGGAGACAATGCGTGAGAGACAGGCCTAAAGATAATGTGTGTGCGGAAGACACGTAGGTAGGTCTATGTATATAGAAAGGGTCGATGCGCATTGTGTGTGTATGCTTGTGAGCGGAAGAGTGCTTGTGATAAAGGTTAGTGAAAACAGTCATAAATGTTTACGAGAGTGAGGGAGGGTTATATCTGGAGCATGTCAGCGAGAAAGACACCTCGGGAGAGAGTGTGTGAGAGACCACCGATGGATATACACCGTGTGCACGTATGTGTGAGAGAGAAAGCCAACGTGTGTGTGAGGAGGGGCCTATGGAGAGTGAAACTACACGTAAAAGACTAATGTACACATTGATTAAAAATATAAATTGTATCAAAATATTAGGATGGGATCATGATATTTGCAATTCATGTAAGGAACGGTCATTGATCCATTAGACATCTATATTCTATCGAATTTGAGCATGTCTATGCTATTATTTGTTATAATTGGTCCACAAAGGTAGTATTTTGAACTCCAGACAATGCATCGCTTTAGCAATCGAATATAAACGTGATTATAGTTCATGTTGTGTGTGTAAACCACATTATACATACAAAAGTTACACAATGAACATTATAAACGGCTAGCTATGAACTAGCATACATTTGAATTCAACTTTAGTTGGTTTAAATTTTTTTAATTCAACACGAAGTCCATTCAATTATTTGAATTCAATGTCATGGCATTTGTAAATCATACCTAAATTATGGGGGCACGAATCTTTGCTCTTGTACATAATAGCATATATAGTCATGTACAAAATATATTCAAATTACCTCCTTCATTCCAAAATTATCGTAGTTATAGGATTTTCAAGTGTCAAAATTTCAAAAAGAAACACATAATTTAATGAGGTTTTCAAACATACAAGGTCAAATTTGACATTGTCTATTTAGGTCAATCCTCAAAGTTCAAGAGTACTCACTCCGTTTTTATTTTGTCCATGTATTACCTTTGGTAAAAATCAAGCTTTATAAACTTTAACCAAGTTTATAAAAAATATTAACATTAGCAATAACAAATCAATAAAATTAGATTTATTATTGAATGTACTTTCACATCATATAGATTTGTTATGATAAATGTTTATACTATTTTTTATAAACTTGGTCAAACTTTATGAAATTTGACTTCAGTCAACTCTAATATGCAAAGTAAATAAAAACGGAGGGAGTACTCTACACGTGAATGCTTCTGTTTCAAGATTTCGAACGAAGCGCCAAAAGAGCCTCTACTCGCCCGAAACCGCGTGAGACCAGTGTTTGGTAGAAGGAAATTACTTTTCTAACTCCGATCCATGAAACCTACCGGCACGACGTCCAAAGGTCTAAACCGGGGTAGGTTTGTAGCTTCATCTAGACGCCACTCAACCGCCTCTGAAAAATATTCATACAGCATGGCCGCCTAAGCACATGTGCGCTCGGCCGAAATCGCTCCCGCCCACTATTTGGGACACCTGGGATTACCGTCCTACCCCCGACCCGTAGTAGGTCCTAAATTTAAGAGGGGGGCAAAGTGTGTACTTTCCTCAAATTTAAAACAAGCGCGTCCCATCTATTAAAAAAAACAAAAAACAAGCACGTCCCGGACCGAAACATGGTTCCCCCTTAGCTCCCCCCGCCCCCTCCCCCTGTCTGATTCCCTATTCGTACTCCATGGGCACCAAAACTACCTTTCCACCAGCTGCGAAACCCCAGCGTCCTCCGTCCGCCAGCCCATCCCACCCATCAACCGCCGCCCTCCTCCATTACGCCGGAGTCGATACCCCGACGTCGTCGTGCACCGCAACCGCAACCGCAATGCCCTCCATGGCTAGTAGTTGAAGCCGAGGCTGAGCTGCCTCCAGTATGCCGACGTGCGCCATACCCGAGCCAGTTCAGCCACGCCGTCCTGCGCCTCACCGCTGCCGATCCAATGTTGCCACTGTCCACCGCACCGGAGTTGTTCCCGCTACACCGTCCATTGCCGCCTCAGATTTGCTTCCCCTTCGCCGACAGACAGCCACAACAACACAATCAACAATTTGGCCATGGGTTCGTCCAAGGCTCGACCCTCCTCCAAAACAACAGTTACCCTGGTAAAAAGAAGAAAATCGCCACGATATCCAGCGGACACAACACTGGCAACCGTAAATGGAATTCCTCTTCCCTTATTCATGCAAATCTTACGTGTCTGCTTGCACGGTATTCATCCCACAGAAGACACTAGTTGACCGCTTCTTCCTACACCTTCTTCCTGATACTAGATGTTCCTAGTAATTCACAATGCACAAGGTTTCTCCTCATATACTATTTCACCTTAGCTAGAGGTCTGTCGCCCCCATATATTTCAATTCCTGGTTGGTTGACTCCCAATTAAAGGAAGCATTCCCCAGCGTAATAGGCGCTAGTCCACCTATTACGCTGGGGAAGCAACGCCTCAGTGTTTATCTTAGGGGTGTGTGGGGCCTAGGAGCTGTTGGCGCCCGATCTGGAGGTCGACCGGGCTTAAAGGGATGGCCGAGGGGCGCTGCCAAGCATGGCGGTGGTGTGAGGTCGAGGGGAGGGCGGGGCGGCAGAGGCAAGGGTCTGGGCCGGTGGTCGCTGGCGGTTCGAGAAAGATCATCAACAGTGACTGGCGGGAGGTAGACGAAGTCCATCTGCCCGTTCCTTGTAGTAGATCGGATGGTTCATAAAAAAATCGAATGACATATTTATTTTTAGTCAGCTGTTATTTTGATAGGACCACATGTGGTGGTGTGCTTGAGGAGTACCTGCATTCCCAGCCATCCCTGTGCTCATTTATTACAAAATCATACGCAGTAGAATCTAATTTTGTTTGCCATGTAATAGTGTAGAGCTATCATATGTCTCCTGTCATTTATTTTTCAGCCACCTGCTATCTTGTACTTTTACAGTGCACTAGTTCTTCACACACTTCACCCATACTCTCACTATTTTTTTATGCATGGGTATTTCAGCCTCTACCAAACTGTTGGCAGAAACACAAAAGAAAAGAGAGAAGGCGCTCCAGCTTTGTACGCGGATAAGCAACACACATTTTTGCGCTATAAAGGGTGCAGTGTCAGTAGATGGAGATGGTAAACGTAGCTCTGGAGTTGATGATCTCGCTCGCCATGAACCACCATCCCAGGTGCTTGCTTTAACTTCGCGGTGTCATATGTGGTTGCATGTTGCATATGGTGTCTAGCTTGTATTGCTTCCAATTTGGTTAAATTGCATCTGCTTAGCTTACACATTATACCTTTGAATATGACATGCCTTCCTGTTCTTGGTACATACTAGTACATCTATCTATTTACCATGTTCTTACATCAAACTAATGTTCTTGTGTATCCCACATCAATCATTTATGATGAGACAGTCACCCTACTTGGTTATTGTGAGAAAAGATGCTCTTTTAAAGAATGCAATGTCAGCCTCCCCACATGATTCTCAAGAAACATCAAGGCTAGATGAAGATAGTGAGCACATCTTTGTAGTTGATGACCGCATTTCCCCTACACCACCATCGCAGGTGCTTGCTTTAACTTGGCGCGTGATATGTGGTTGCATGTTGCATATGGTGTCTAGATTGTAATTCTTCCAATCTGGTTAAATTGCATGTGCTATTCTGCTTAGTTTATACATTATACCTGTTAATGTGACATGCCTTCCTGTTTTTAGTACATAGTACATCTGTCTATTAAGCATGTCCTTACATAAAACTACTATTTTTTTGTATCCCGCATCAATCAATATGACGAGACACCTTTAGTATATGCAGTGTGATATTGGTTGCACCTTTAGTATAGCATGCACTGCTTCTAATTTGTTGAAACACCATTTATGATGGGACGCTTTTAACTTGGCATAGTCATATTGGTTGCATCTTTCATGTGGTGTCTAGCTTGCATTGCTTCTTATTTGTTGAAATGGCTTCTGCTTAGTTTACACAAATAGTTGTGAATATGCCATGTCGTCCTATTTTTCATACATATTCCATCCTGGTATAATGTGTTTGCCTTACATCAAAGTAGTGATTGTCAGTATCATGCATGAATGAGTTCTGAAGAGTGAATTTTATTGCTTTTTCTTGTCGGTTTTACTTGACAATTCAAAATCAATAAAGTGGAAGGAAATTAGCAAGGCAGTGGATAAAGGTGCTCCTTCCAAACAGAGGGCCTCTACAGATTCTACTCCGCCACCCCCCAAGAAGATTTGGAAGACAACACATGCATAGACACTCAACATAGATGTGTTGATGATGAGCATGTGTTATCGGATTATGGGATCCGCAAACCCTTGAGAGGTTTGAACTCTAGGGTGCGTGCGGAGATCTCAACCAACCCAGCCTGCCTACTCACGATCCTCCTAAGCCTAGCGCGTCAAGCTCAAAGGAACAAAGGGACACAACAGTTTATCCTGGTTCGGGCCACCCTTGTGGTGTAATACCCTAATCGAGGATTTTGGTGGATTGCCTCGAAGGGCTGAGGATGAGCTAGTATAGTGGATGAATAAGCCTCAGGAGGTGAGGTGTTCTTGAGCTGGTGTGGTGTATGCTAGTTCTAATTGTCCTTTTCCTCTTCCCCTCTATGGTGGTGGCTAGTCCTATTTATAGTGGCCTTGGTCCTTTTCCCAAATATGAGCGGGAAGGGATCCCACAATGGCCGGATTTGAAAGGGGACAAGTAGTACAGTCTATCCTGACAAAAGTAGTCTTTGCCTGCGAAAAGCCTCTGGTCATGATGCTGCGGTGGGCTCGTCGATGACCTCCATCCTGCCATCCTGGCGGTCTCGGTCATGTTGCAGAAATGGAAACCTTTGGCTGATTCCTCGGGACTCCACGCCTGTGGCTTGCCTCCTTTGCACCAAAGAGGAAACCTATGCTCTGCGCCCGCCTGGCCTTGGTCATCATGGCTCACGTCAGTTGAGCCTTGCGAGGTAACCTGCATATAACTCTCCGCCCGTCAGGAGCCAGCCTGAGGAGGCCGGTCCCCTTGGGGGTCTTGGCGTTGTCCGCCTCGCAAGGCTTGGCCCCTCGCGAGGGTCTTGAGTTGTTGCGCTAAAGCTGGGCCGTACCAGGTCGTCGATGGAGCTACGTGGTGGGCCGCAGGCAGGCAGGGCTGCATACCCCCAAATCTAGGACGCCGACAGTAGCCCGGGCCCAAGGCGTGCTCGGACTTGGCTTCCAGGCGAAGCCAAAGGGCAAGTTTGGAGAACCGCGGGCCCTAAGAGCCTGCGTCCTTGAAGACACGTGATGGTTGATGGGACGTGGGCGTCTCCACTTCCCCATGTTGCCTTGATATCCGGCGGAGCCAGCAGCTGCCCATTGTCAGTGCAGCTCGCCCTTCACAAATTACCATGCTCGGCTCTTGTTTCCTCCTCCCCAATCTTGCCGCCGCGTCCATAGATCTAGCGCCGACGCCTTGCCCTCTTTTAGTACTCGCCATGGCCCCCAAGCCGAGGAAGAAGAAGGTGAAGCCGCTAGCCCCGGCCGGTCCTTCGCTGGCCCTGGAGCCAGCCCTTGAGTAGTCGACGGTTATCAATGAGGAGGGGCTGGACAAGGTTCACAGATTCCAATGAGGGGAGGGCGACGGTTGTCCGCCCTGCATCTTGGCGAACTAGAGAGATGACCACCACCGAGATCCTCATATATCTGCATGCTCTTCTTGCTGGGTTGATTCCTCCTTTCTCCCCTTTCTTCAACGATGTGATGTCGCATTACCAGATCCATATGCTGCATCTGGATTCCCGCTCTACCATCCTTCTCGTCGTCTTCGCCTTCCTCTGCGAGGCCATGGTAGGCATCACTCCCTCTATGGCCTTGTTTCGCCATTTCTTCTTGCTTCGGTTGGTCGACGCCTGCTAATGCTCTGGGTGCGCAACCTTCGAAGCCGTGGCCGCGACCGTTGGTTCGGGGATTGACTTTGAGCTCTCGCCTACTGCAAAAGGATTCCGGAAGTAGTGGCTTCTTATGGATGCCTGCGCGTTCAGCCCCCTGCTCTTGACTCCTGGGGCGCCGGCCTCCCCTAGCTCCTGCTGGTGCCATGAGAGGCTGTCCGACCGGCGTCTTGCTTTCGTCTGGAAGAGACTGCCGAGGCTTCTGGAACTGGAGGTGACGGTGCCAATGGTGGTGAAGTAATTCGTGAAGCAGCGCATTGCTCCCCTCCAGCGCCATTCTCGCCCGATGTGGGACTTCACAGGCGTTGGAGATCCGATGAGGCTGCAGAGGCCGTCGCTTGCTGCTCACACCTTGAGCATGGTGCTCAAGCTTGTGACTGGCGAGTCCGAGCCTGCTGACCTTCCGGGGGTGGCTGCCTTCTCTACCTGTGCTCGAACAAGGCGGCCTTCGCTGGGCAGATGCCTCTGTTCGACAAGTGGGGGTTGCTTCTTGAGGGCCTTGAGGGGCCCCGCGAGAACCCCATCTTCGTGGCTCCTCTCCTGATCGACCCTGCTGCGTGCACCCTGAGTGTGGAGGCAGGGGCGCGTGCCTCTGTCAGCTATCAAGAGCTCCTCCGGAGGCCCGGCCCCGCTATTGGCTCAGGAGGCCAAGGCTTCATGGGCCCTGGAAGGAGCTACCGCAGAACCGATGCAACCCCAAGCTCCGGAGGCAGAGCCTTCTGACGCCCAGGGTGGTGGCTCCAGAGTGGATGCTGACGGAAAGGAGACCACCAACAGCCCTGGAGTCGTGAGCCAGAAGGTCTCGCCGGGTGCCCCTGCCCTTGGGAACTCTGCCCCAGATGCCCCGCCGAGCGCTTCCCCTCCCGAGAATCGCCCGTTGGGGTCTGGTCGGCCTCTCCTGTGCATCGTGTCGCTCCTGAAGAGTAAGAGGTCCCCGTGCCGCAACGATGGCACCCGTCGGCCGCTGAAGCCGAGGAGATATGTGGCTGCCAATGAGTAAGTACCTTTGCTCTTGACCTCCTTGCGCGTTGCGTTTTCTCATGGCTGGGGTTTTGTAGGGCCCCCATGAAGGCGAAACCTTGGGAGGCAGACATCCCCAAGGATGCGAGCTTGACACATGCGTGCAGCCCCCAGTGCCCCGATCCTGCGCAGGGCGTGGGACCAACTCCAGTTAACACGACATCGCAAGGGTGCCCCAGAACCGGTCCCCATGCTCCCTCTCCCTGCGAGACGGGGGGTGCACCGGTGATCCTTCCTCTTGTCATTGCCGGCAGGGGGTGCCCCTAGGCGGCCTTCGTCTTCAAGTTGTGGGGCTACACCAGCCAGCCCTGAGCCGGCGGCTGACGGGGCACCCAGCACCTCCCGAGCGGCCTCCGGAGCGAGCGAAGGTCTTGGCAATGAGCTCACGCTCGCTCGCGGGCGCAGCGCTGTGCGCTGCAGGATCTTTGGTGAACTGATGTGTGCGATGGTCCATCTTGGCGGGGAGCTTGCCAACATCGATACCAAGCTTGAGGCAGAGAACCGCCGCCTGGAGGATAAGTGGCAGCGGCTGAAGGTTGTCATCAACCTTGGGAAGCTTCAGTGTAATGAAGCTGAAGCGCGTGTGGCGGCCTCACTTGCGGCTACTCGTGAAGCTTGCACCCACGCCATGGAAGAGGCCGAGGCGGCCAAACGCCGCCATGAGGCAGCTGAGGAGCGGGAGCGAGATCTTCTGTCTTCAAATGCGGCTCTGCAATGCGAAGTCGAGGAGCATCGCGCCCTGCTGGCCTCCTCACCAGGCGAGGTGGCCCTTGCCAAGGCGGAGCTCTTGAGGCGCCATGAAGATTTGACGCTGGAGACCGTGGAACATAGCTTGGCGGTTGACAGGCTGGAGGTGAGGGAGCGACAGGCCGCCGCGGCTGAGGATGCCGTCGCCGCCCGAGAAGCTCAGGTCCAGCTGGAGGTGGAGGAGAGGGTCGCGAAGGCGCATGCCGAGTTGGCTGGGAGACACCACCTGGACCTGGAGCTGCTCAAGGCTGAGCTTGAGGGCTGGACCTCCACCCTGAAGACTGAGCTGCAGTCTGTGGAGCAGTGTGAGAGTGATGTTCGAGAAGCCCTAACTTCTTCTGAATCTGCCCTGGCCTCCACCCGGGCCTAGCTGTCTTCTCTTCAGTAGCAGATCAAGGACACCGTGGCTCTGGAAGAGAGGACCGCGGGCAAAGCAAATCGCCGCCAAACGCTGCAGCGCGAGCACGCCTTGATGCTTCAGGGCCTCAAACTCAGAGCTAACTTCACCTTGGGCACCATTTGCGGCAAGAGCGCTCCACACCCGCACGAGAGCGACTATGCCAGCCACGTGAACTTCTTCATCGACATTGTGACCCGCCTGGAGGCTCGGGCTGCAAGGTCTCATGAGCTTGTAGTGGAGAGGAGCCGTGGGCTTCTAGGGTGCGCGTTCTCGCATGTCTTCAGCCACCTCTTCAACCGCAATCCCCACTTTGACCTCGATCTGTGTTAGCCCCTATGCCCTCGGTTGTCCAGGACAACCTGGCCGGGTGGGTGGATGACCATGTGGATGCCTTGGTAGCAGAATTCGCCCCAGAGGACGACATAGTCGTGATCACAGCCGAAGAAGCTAGCGCGGATGGTGATGAGGAGGAGGACGGCAGCCTTACGCAAGCGGTGCGGACGGAGGTGATGAAGAGGGGGCGTCCAGCTAGGCCCGTGTTTCTTTTGCTTTGACCTGTATGACGAAAACTTAAACACATCCTTGTGAGAGCATTTTGGAAAGGGGGTGCCCCTTATAATGTGTAAGACCGCTAAATGTTTTTTGATGTGGCACCCAGAGCGGGGCCCCACAGGGTTGCGGGCTGCTGAGCGAGGCAGTTGTTTATGACTTATCTTGGGTTTCGTGGGTCTTGAGCGAGGCCCGGTGTCGCGGCTGCGCTCCTTCTCCTAAAGCAGGCTCGCGAGGTTCTATGCCTCTCGAGGGGCCTGCCGGCCTGCCGTAGAGTGCCTCGTGAGGAGCCAATTGCCAGACCATGACGAGGTGGGCGCACGAGGCGGCCGCACACTCGAGCCCCCTGGGGGAGTGGTCGGCACCAGAGCGTACACCGTACCCAGCCCCCGCTCACGAGGCGTGTCACATCCCTAGTTCTGGTCTGGCCTAGGCTAGCTTCCTTGTGAGCATCATGTCTATATTCAAATGAAATTTGAATTGAGGAATTTTCAAAGCCTCAGAAACCTTCTAAAAATAATCAACATTTAAAACTTATCAAATGAGTCCAAAAAATGTTCCTGTTATTCTGTGAAAATATTGGTAAGAGGTAAAATTCAAACCAATATTTTTGGAGTCACAAAAATATTTATTTTGGGCCTTTTTAATTAAATCAATGTCATATTTGAATTGGATTAATTTCTATTATATAAGAAATAACGTTCAAACATTTTTGTAAGTTGCATGTGACCTTGGGCTAGTCCTGAGCTCACATAACAATTTACAGAAAGTTCATAAAAATGATTTGATGTTCTAAATCAAATCAAAACAAAATGCAAAGAAATAGAAAACTAAAACAAATAAAGGAGAAAGAGGAAGGACTGACCTGCCCTACCTGGCCCATCCCTGTAGCAGCCCAGCTGGGCAAAGCCAGCCCGGCCCACCAGGGGCAGCACTGTCTTCTTCCTCTTGCCAGGAGGAGAAGCAGCTGCGTGCCCGACGCGCAGGCGAGCCGCGCCAGCTCCTCCCTGCCTGCCTGGCTGCCCCCTCGTCGCCCTGGACGCCTTCCGCGATGCCACGCAACCACCCGACCCCTCTCACTCTCTATGTGCCCCTCCCCCTCCTCTGCTTCCTCTCCCGAGCGAACCAAGCACCACTATCGTCGCCGCTCGATGTTGCCGTGTCCACGGCCATCGCCGAGCCTCTCCGACGCGTCCGCGAGCTCCGCCGTGCCGTCCTCGTCCTCCCTGTCGAGTCACGCACCTTCGGACAGCCTCCATCGTCGCCACCATCGTCTTCCTCACCGCCGGCCGCCGTGGATCTCCACCGCCCGCTCGTCATCCGCTGGGCCTCCTCCGAGCCGCCGACCTGCTCTTCGACCTCTGTGTGAGCTCCTCCCCCAAACCCCCCTCTTCTGCGCCCCATTTCCATGCCGTAGCCGCCATTCTGCCAGAGACCGACGCGTGCCACCGCCAAGCTTCTCACCGCCATGGCCACAGCCACCGCAGCTCGTTCCCGAGCCCACCATCGTGCTCAGCACGGTATCATGAGCCCATAGACACCCACAGCGCCTCCTCCCGTGCTCTGTAGCGCAACCCCGAGATTACCCGAGCTGCTACTGCCGCCAAACCTCGTTGATGGCCACTTTTCCAGCCACCCCAGCACCTACCACCGCCACCACTCGATGTGCGCCACGTCGTGCGTTCGAATGCAACAAACCACGGCCGAAACGATGCCCTGTGGCTCGTTTCCGAGCCGCTCCGCCGCGCCTGTCGTCGCCGGCGTCGAGCTGCCGGCGAATTAGCCTTAGTTAACCAGGGGGTTGACCTCCCCTGGGTCGATGACATGCGGGCCCCGCCCGATTAATTAACCTAGTTTAAGGTTTAAACTTAATTAGTTTAACCTAGGTTAGTGTTAACTAAGCTTAGTTAGTTTAGTTAGTCACTGACACACGGGACCCACTGGCCAGTTTGACCTGGACTGGCCCGTTGACTCGCTGACGTCATGCTGACGTCGTGCTGACGCAGTAAATCCTTTTCTGGAGTTAATTTAATTCTAATTATTTAGAAAATCCAGAAAAAGGGTTAAACTTCAATAAATCATAGAAAATTATCTATAACTCCAAATGAAATAAGTTATATATGAAAAATGATCAAAAAAATCCAAAGAATCTGTTTATGGCTTTATCATGCATGTTTGAACAACTTAAAGCTGCTGTATACAAAAATTTGATTTAATGGCATTTGAAATGTCATATATGGAGTTTGAATTTGAATCTTAGATTCAAACCAACTCCATTTAATCTGCTGCTAGTTGCAGTAGCTCAAACCACAGCATATTGCCATGTCATGATCATGCATCATATTGTGCATTGCATTGATTGTGTTTCTTCTTTGTTTGTCGGTGCTTGTCCCCTCTCAGTAGACATGTATCGATGATGTGATCAATGACACCGATGAAGAACTATACTATCTTCAGAAGTGCCAGGCAAGCAAAAAACCCTTGTTCATTCCGATACAATCCCACTCTCTCGCTCCTGCTCTCTTTTACTGCATTAGGACAACAACAACTCATGTATTACTTGCTGCGGTAGTTGAACCCCTTTTCCTCTGCATGACCTGTCATTGCCACAGTAAATAGATGAAACCCACTAGCATGAGTAGGAGTTGTTTGAGCCCTGATGTGCCTACTCATTCTTGCTTGTTTGTCATGCCTGCTACTGCTTAGAGTTGAGTCAGGTCTAATTCATCAGGGATGAATTGGAATGGTGTTGAACATGTCCTATGGTGTGTGAGCTAAGTGTTTGAACATGATTTGGTAAAGGTTGCGGTGAGAGGCCATTAGGAGTACATGGTGGGTTGTCTCATTGAAGTCGTCCTCAGGAACTGAGTTCTGTGTTTGTGATCCATGAACATATACTACCACTCATTGGGATCCTTAATTGACCCTCTCGGCTTCTTAATCACCCTTGTCCTTTGTCCAGGAGTTGCAAGTAGTTTCTGGTGTTTGTAGTATGCTGGAGGCCGTGCGCAGCGCTGACCCGAGGGGTTGGCTGTGATGCAATAGGCACATGGCCGGGTATGTCGGGCACCCGTTTGGTGTAGCGGAACCCTGTACACATCATTCGGGGCCGTATGTGGAAAGCTCAGCCGGACTCCCTGTGGATGGAACCTGAATAGGCGATAAACCTGGACTAGAGACTTGAGTGTTTAGATAGGCCGTGGCCGACACCCTCGCCAGGCTTCCGCTTGAAGGTTGCCGAGATACATGACGTGTACATGGCGGTAAGTGGCGAGAGCGTGTGTGAAGAAGTACACCCCTGCAGGGTTAACATCATCTATTCGAATAGCCGCGTCCGCGGTAAAGGACCTCTGGGTTGCCTATACAGTTCATAGACAAGTGAAAAAGGATACTTTAAAATACGCAAGATAAGCGTGAGTGCTATGGATGGCGTTCTCGTAGGGAGACGGGAGCGGATCCATAGTGGTGTATTGGTTGGTGAATATGTGGACTCGTGTACGCCACCTCAACAAAGTTACATTGCAGTCGTAGTTCAGGATAGCCACCGAGTCAAAGTTGGATTGCTGCAGTTAAACCCCACCATCCCCTTTGTTGATAATGACGCATATGTAGTTAGTTCTGATGTAAGTCTTGTTGGGTACATTTGTACTCACGTTTGCCTATTTTATGTTTTTGTAGAGAGACTTCAGTCTCACTAGTAGTTCTGTGTGGACTTCGACATTTAGCTTGTTACCTCAGCTATGATCTTGTGCCCTCGGCTGGATCTGGTAGATAGTCAGGCTTCTCAGCTTATTTTATTTGTAGATGTCTGTACTTAGACATGTTAAGCTTCCGCTTGTGCTTTGACTTGTATGCTCTAAATGTTGGGTCATGAGACCCATGTTTGTAATAGCTCGCTCCTCGGAGCCTATTGAATAAAATACTTGAGGTGTAGAGTCATGTTGTGATGCCATGTTGTATTTGCACATATCGAGCATATTCTGTGTATGTTATTGAAATGCTTGGTATGTGTGGGATCTGACTATCTAGTTGTTTATCGTTGGTAGCCTCTCTTACCGGGAAATGTCTCCTAGTGCTTCCACTGAGCCCTGGTAGCTTGCTACTGCTCCGAAACACTTAGGCTGGCCGGCATGTGTCCTTATTCGTTCCTGTGTCTGTCCCTTCGGGGAAATGTCACGCGGTGTTTACCGGAGTCCTGCTAGCCCAGTTGCTACAACCCAGATTCACTCGCTGATGACCGACATGTTCGTTGTTGGGTCATGTATGCCTGTCACTGTAAGTTAGTGCCACTTTGGGTTTACTATTAGCCATGTCAGCCTGGTTTCTTTGTCATATGGATGCTAGCGACACTATCATATACGTGAGCCAAAAGGCGCAAACGGTCCCGGGCCTGGTAAGGCGACACTCGTGGGAATACCGTGCGTGAGGCCGCAAAGTGATATGAGGTGTTACATGCTAGATCAGTGTGGCATAGGATCGGGGGCCTGACAAGGCGCTTGAGGGCAGGGTAGCAGTCACGAGCTTCAGAAAGAATGCAAGAACTGAAGGTAAGAGAGCGACACGAAACGAGAAAACTCCCCCCCATTTTTATAAATGCACAAAAAATAGAATGCTTCAAAAAGTCGGCAAGCAAGTACAAAAAGGAGGCAAAAAGGTAGACGGCCGCGTCGGACGCCTAGCTAGTCTTCAGTCTTCAGTCTTCTCACCAGCACAGAGCTAAGTGCTTCCACTGGCTGGGCATAGTCATTAGGGACAGTGTCGATGGCCAGCGCGGAGCATGGTGCTTCCACTAGGACATGGGAGGGAGCCCCCGTGAGGCCCCACGGCGGCACTCAGCCCCACTCATTATTACATGAGAGTGTCACGAGCGGAGACCTTCACAGGTCGGAGCCTTGCTTCATGTCGCTCGATGAGGACCCCGCCGTGCGCCACCCCTAACCACCGTTGGGGAGATCGGAAACCAGGACAAGACCAAGGGACCAAGGGGACGTTGGCAGCATCCTCGGCGACCGTAGGCCCCCCACCGGGGAGAAGGGCTCACCGGCGCCTTCCCCGGCAGGGAACCTACCTCCAGGCAGGGCCCTGCTCCATGCGGCGCGAGGAGGGCCCTACCGCCGGGCTTCCCCCGCATTGCTCCCAACGTCCTTCGTGCTCCTACGAGGGATCCGACGTCCTGAGAGTCCTGGTGGTAGCCGCACCCTAGTTCACCTGCGATCCATGGTCAACATAAGCATGCTCCAACGGCGTTAGCTGTACCCAGAGGCCGTCGCCGTTGGAGATCTTGGCAAGGCTTGGTGGCGGCTCGGAGGAGAGCTCGGCCTCGTGTATATCCAGCGCCCAACCTAGCGTGGGGGATTGACTGGGGCCCTCTCCCTGCATGTGCCTTGGGTCCATCGCGACAGGGATGTAGGCTTCTGGGCTGTTCGCACCAGAAGGGCTGCCCGGGTGCCTCATGTTTACGCCTTCTTCAATCGCCCTCTGGTCCTGCTGGCCAGGGGCCGGCACTCCAACGCGGCCTCTGGTGATGTCGCCTGGAGCAGCCCCGCACCAAGGGGGTGCGTTCAGGGTGGCGTGGGATGCTCCGCGGGGCTGGTCGATGTCGATAGGCTCTCTAGGGCCCCTGGGAGGCGGCGTGCGGTTGTGTCGGGGATGAGAGCGCGCCTCCACCACCACCTACGATGTGGGCAGGGTGCAGAACGACGCCACCCCCCTGCACGCCGCATCCAGCAGCTCGGCGACCCGTTCCAGCAGGGCGTCGCAGCCGCTTTCTAGCAGCCTGCATCGTAAGAGCTCTTGGGCCATGATGACCGCCACCCGCATGTTTGCTTGTTCCCTGCGCGTGTGCGAAGTAGTTGCTGCAGCATAGTTCACAGATCGCGTGGCGGTGCGGCTGCGGCGCGGCACTAGTGGAGAAGGTTACGCAGCGCGCCCCCGCCGGTCGCCCCCGGTGGAACGCGGGCCACGAGAAGGGCGGAGTAAAGGTCTTCCTCGTCCGCGGGCGTTGCCGAGGAGGCCTGGATGACCCAGTGCTCGACGTGCGCTCTCGGGGTTTCAGCCATGGCGTCGGTGGGGTAGCAGAGGACTGGTCGACGGAAGAGAAGATCCGACGCACCCCTACCTAGCGTGTCAAATGTCAGATTATGGGATCCGCAAACCCTTGAGAGGTTCGAACTCTAGGGTGCGTGCGGAGATCTCAACCTACCCAGCCTGCCTACTCACGATACTCCTAAGCCTAGCGCGTCAAGCTCAAAGGGACAAAGGGACACAGCAGTTTATCCTAGTTCGGGCCACCCTTGTGGTGTAATACCCTTCTCCAGCGTTTTGGTGGATTGCCTCGAAGGGCTGAGGAGCTAGTATAGTGGATGAACAAGCCTCAGGAGGTGAGGTGTTCTTGAGCTGGTGTGGTGTATGCTAGTTCTACTTGTCCTTCTTGTCTTCCCCTCTATGGTGGTGGCTAGTCCTATTTATAGTGGCCTTGGTCCTCTTCCCAAATATGAGCGGGAAGGGATCCCACAACGTCCGGATTTGAAAGGGGACAAGTAGTACAGTCTATGCTGACAAAAGTAGTCTTCGCCTGCGAAGAGCCTCTGGTCGTTATGCTGCGGTGGGCTCGTCGATGACCTCCGTCCTGCCGTCCTGGCGGTCTCGGTCTTGTTGTGCTGAAATGGAAACATTTGGCCAATTCCTCGGGACTCTGCTCCTGTGGCTTGCCTCCTATGCACCAAAGAGGAAACCTGCGCTCTGTGCCTGCCTGGCGCCCGCCTGGCCTTGGTCGTCATGGCTCACGTCAGCTGAGCCTCGTGAGGTAACCTGCATAGAACTTTCCACCCCTTTGGAGCCAGCCTGAGGAGGCCGGTCCCCTCGGGGGTCTTGGTGTTGTTCGCCTCGCGAGGCTTGGCCCCTCGCGAGGGTCTTCAGTTGTTGCCGCTGAAGCTGGGCCGTACCAGGCCGTGGATGGAGCTACATGGTGGGCCGCAGGCAGGCAGGGCTGGATAACCCCAAATCCAGGACGCCGACACGTCTCCCCTAGTGCACCATCACAGGTGCTCCCTCTAACTTGGCACTGTTATATGTGGTTGCATGTTATGTATGATGTCTGGCTTGTATTGCTTCTAATTCTGTTGAATTTCATCTGCTTACTTTACACATTAGACTAGTGAATCAGACACATATTCCTGTTTCTAAACCATGCAATATCTATCTATCACACCATGTTCTTACATCAAAGCACTATTATTTTGTAACCTGCAACCATCACATATCATAAGACACGTTTGACTTGGGAGTGTGATATAGGTTACATCTCACATTCTTTTCTAGCTTGTACTACTTCTAATTTGTTGAAATGGCACTTATGATGAGACAATTTTAACTTGGTAGAGTGATATTCGTTGCATCTTTCATATGGTGTCTAGCTTTCATTGCTTATAATTTGTTGAAATGCCTTCTGCTTAGTTTACACATCATAGCTGTGAATATGCAATGTTGTCCTTTTTTCTTACACATTCAATCGTCCTATCATGCGGTCGCTGTCATGCCCAATATGCGACCCTATCCAAAAGGAACTCGAAGGTCCCACCAAGGATAGACCCGCATATTGAAACGCTTTTGCAAGGTGGATATCATTACATTAACATTACATAATAGATGGGGATACATACATAAGGCATACAATGCCACATGAATACATCAATACAACATACATAAGAACAACATCCGACTACGGATGAAACACAAACAGAAGCTCAAACGACATCCACCCTGCTAGCCCAGGCTGCCGACCTGGAACCTATCCCCTGATCGAAGAAGAAGCAGGAAAAGAACTCCAAAACAAGCAAACATCGCTCTCGCGCCATGGTCATCGCATAACCTGTACCTGCAACTGCTGTTGTAGTAATCTGTGAGCCACGAGGACTCAGCAATCCCATTACCATGGGTATCAAGACTAGCAAAGCTTAAAGGGAAAGGAAGGGGTAAAGTGGTGAGGCTGCAGCAGCGACTAAGCATATATGGTGTCTAACAAACGCAAATAAGAGCGAGAAGAGAGCAAGCAGAATGGTCGTGAAGCTAGCAATGATCAAGAAGTGATCCTGAACTCCTACTTACGTCAAACATAACCCAAAGACCGTGTTCACTTCCCGAACTCCGCCAAGAAGAGACCATCACGGCTACACACACGGTTGATGCGTTTTAATTCGGATCTGGTGTCAAGTTGTCTACAATCGGACATTAACAAATTCCCATCTGCCTATAACCGCAGGCACGGCTTTCAAAAGATTATACCCTGCAGGGGTGTCCCAACTTAGCCCATGACAAGCTCTCGCGATCAACGAAGGAATAGACCTTCTCCCAGGAAGACCCGATCAGACTCGGAATCCCGGTTTACAAGACATTTCGACAATGGTAAAACAAGACCAGCAAGACCACCCGCCGTGCCGACAAATCCCGATAGGAGCTGCACATATCTCGTTCTCAGAGCATACCGGATAAGCTAAGCGTACAGGAACCGATGAATCTAAGTTGCCAAGGAATGGTCCCGCACGGTGCTCTAGTTTGGACCAACACTCGGAGGAGCACTGGCCCGGGGGGCTAAAATAAAGATGACCCTCGGGCTCCGGAAACCCAAGGGAAAAAGGGCTAGGTGAGGCAAATGGTAAAACCAATGTTGGGCCTTGCTGGAGGAGTTTTATTCAAAGCGAACTATCAAGGGGGTCCCATAAATCACCCGACCGCGTAAGGAACGCAAAATCCGGGAACATAACACCGGTATGACGGAAACTAGGGCGGCAAGAGTGGAACAAAACACCAGGCATAAGGCCGAGCCTTCCACACTTTACCAAATATATAGATGCATTAATAAAATAAGAGATATTGTGATATCCCAAACAAAATCCTGTCCACCATGGAGCAATCGTCAACTTCACCTGCAACTAACAACGCTATAAGAGGGGCTGAGCAAAGCGGTATATCTCACCCAAACTAACAATACCTACATCCAATCTGGTGTTGGGGATACAGGGGAAGCAATATATCTCACCCAAACTAACAATACCTACATCCAAGTTGTATCCATCCGTCAACACATAACCAAGAAACCTTCAGAAATCGTGTACCTCAACCTTCGAAAAGCATCCGTTATACGAGTTATGGCAATACTCCCGAGCTCGCCCCAGTACTGGGTTATCGGGGTTATCTCACCAACAACTGCATAAAAGAGATTTTCGATGTCGGCAAATCTCAGGTATTCCAGAACTGCAACGATAAAATTGTGATGACAACACCTCGGAGCTCAACTCCCCGGGACACTGCCACAACCCCTAAATGTCAGGAGGCACCAAGAACAATGTTCTCGTCACAAAACCATCGAAACGATTCCAAGATACCCGCGTGATCCTAAATTTTTTTTTAGTGAAATTTGAGGAGAGGAAAGACAAAACATCTACGCCAGGAGACCTCACCAGAGCGACGAAGGGGCTGAGGAGTAAAAAGAATCCTACTCTCCGATATATATATAATCCTAAGACTCAAAACAGTTTTCTTCTAGACTCAACAACGGCCAACAATCAAGGGGGCTCCTAGGGTCGGTCGAGGCTCTGATTACCAACTTGTCACGCCCAATATGCGACCCTATCCAAAAGGAACTCGAAGGTCCCACCAAGGATAGACCCGCATATTGAAACGCTTTTGCAAGGTGGATATCATTACATTAACATTACATAATAGATGGGGATACATACATAAGGCATACAATGCCACATGAATACATCAATACAACATACATAAGAACAACATCCGACTACGGATGAAACACAAACATAAGCTCAAACGACATCCACCCTGCTAGCCCAGGCTGCTGACCTGGAACCTATCCCCTGATCGAAGAAGAAGCAGGGAAGAACTCCAAAACAAGCAAACATCGCTCTCGCGCCATGATCATCGCATAACCTGTACCTGCAACTGTTGTTGTAGTAATCTGTGAGCCACGAGGACTCAGCAATCCCATTACCATGGGTATCAAGACTAGCAAAGCTTAAAGGGAAAGGAAGGGGTAAAGTGGTGAGGCTGCAGCAGCGACTAAGCATATATGGTGTCTAACAAACGCAAATAAGAGCGAGAAGAGAGCAAGCAGAACGGTCGTGAAGCTAGCAATGATCAAGAAGTGATCCTGAACTCCTACTTACGTCAAACATAACCCAAAGACCGTGTTCACTTCCCGAACTCCGCCGAGAAGAGACCATCACGGCTACACACACGGTTGATGCGTTTTAATTCGGATCTGGTGTCAAGTTGTATACAACCGGACATTAACAAATTCCCATCTGCCCATAACCGCAGGCACAGCTTTCGAAAGATTATACCCTGCAGGGGTGTCCCAACTTAGCCCATCACAAGCTCTCGTGATCAACGAAGGAATAGACCTTCTCCAAGGAAGACCCGATCAGACTCGGAATCCCGGTTTACAAGACATTTCGATAAATGGTAAAACAAGACCAGCAAGACCACCCGCTGTGCCAACAAATCCCGATAGGAGCTGCACATATCTCGTTCTCAGGGCACACCGGATAAGCTAAGCGAACATGAATTGACGAATCCAAGTTGCCAAGGAATGGTCCCGCACGGTGCTCTAGTTTGGACCAACACTCGGAGGAGCACTGGCCCGGGGGGGCTAAAATAAAGATGACCCTCGGGCTCCGGAAACCCAAGGGGAAAAGGGCTAGGTGAGGCAAATGGTAAAACCAAGGTTGGGCCTTGCTGGAGGAGTTTTATTCAAAGCGAACTGTCAAGGGGGTCCCATAAATCACCCGACCGCATAAGGAACACAAAATCCAGGGACATAACACCGGTATGACGGAAACTAGGGCGGCAAGAGTGGAACAAAACACCAGGCATAAGGCCGAGCCTTCCACCCTTTACCAAATATATAGATGCATTAATAAAATAAGAGATATTGTGATATCCCAAACAAAATCTTGTCCACCATGGAGCAATCTTCAACTTCACCTGCAACTAACAACGCTATAAGAGGGGCTGAGCAAAGCGGTAACATAGCCAAGCAACGGTTTGCATAGGAAAGGTGTCAAAGGTTAGAGGTTCATGGCAATTTGGGAGGCTTGATAAACAGGTGATAGGTAGCGCAGCATAGCGATAGAACGAAGCAACTAGCATAGCAATGATAGTAGTGAGATCCAGGGTAGCGGTCATCTTGCCTGAAATCCCGCTAGGAAGAAGAACGAGTCCATGAAGAAGACAAACGGACGTAGTCGAACAAATCCTCACAATCGCAACATTACCGGAACTAAGAAGCAACCCCGGAAAGAAACAAACAACATGGTAAATGCACAAGCATAAACATGGCATGATGCACAAACAAGTATGATGCATGTCCGGTTTAATGAGGCATGGCATGGCAAAGTGCACAAACAATCCTACAAATTAAGTGGAGCTCAACATGCAAAACACCACATCAATTATTTAGTTCACTCCCGGTTATGTACCCAACAATATTAAATGTTATTAGCATGGCAAGGGGGTGAAGCATAAGAAAGCCATCTATTTAGGCAAGTGTAAATGAGGCCGAAAACAACAAACAATAATTCCGGAAAATCCCCATATGCATATTTTAGATTCGGTACTGTTCTGCCCTAAACACAATTTTAATGTTGTTAAACAGCAACATAAAGTGGACCATGTTAAACTAGGCATTTTTTCACCCCATTTACATATAAAGTTTATTTAAAATCGAGCTACGGTTATTTAGTTATGAAATAAATCATTTTAGCATGACATTTAAGCAAATTAACACAAACAGCATTTTAAACATTTTAAACATAGATGAAAGTGGCATATTATTAATCTACACAATTTTTTGAGCATTTTACATATATAAATCATTTTAATCCGATGCACAATTTGTGAGTTTTTAAATGATATCAGGGGGTTTTCTGTAAAGCTGTTAATTCTACGGATAATGTTAAAATCGCTGGACAGGGAAAAAATAGCAACGGGCCGAAACTGGCTGGGCCAATAGTGAACAGGAGGGGGCACTGGATCTGGGTGCTCACCAGGCCGCATGGGCCGGTTGGTGGAGGAGGCCCGACAAGGGGCGCAGCTGGGCTTGGGGTCAGCGCGCTGGGCCGGGGCGCGGGGGAGGCCCACGCGGGCACCAGGCCAGCCCGAACGGGCGCTCTCCTCTTCCTCGATCCCCTCTGGATCGAGGGAGGCAGGGGTAGCAGCGGTCAACGGCGGCGCTGAGGACTCTGGTGGCGAGGCAGCAGCGGAGGGCGGTGATGGCAATATTCGGCGGTAGGGACCGGATCCCGGCGGCGGTTGCCGGATCCGGGCGTGGCACGGCTCCGGACGGTGTGCGAGCGCGGAGCTCGTGCTCCGGCGAGCTTCTACTGGGACGGTGGCGAGGAAGCTCTGACGGTGGCGGCTTTCATGGCGGCGGGGCGCGCGGAGGAGCCGGCGAACGCGCTCGGGCGTTGGACGAGCACGGGCAAGCGGGAGGCCGAGGCGCTCGAGGGAGCGAGAGGAGGTCGGGCGCAGGAGCGCGCGGAGCTCGGCCTCGGGCCTAGATGGGCTTGGCGATCCCCGATCTGGGTTCCGCGGGCCCGCGTGGAAGGGAACTGCCAGGGGGGCGCTGGGAGGCCGCATGGCGACGTGGGAGAGGCCGGAGGGCGCTGGCGGGGTGAGGTGGCGCGCGCTGGTTGGTCCGGGCGCGGTGGCGGCGGCGCCAAGTGGCGGCGGGGCTGTGGTCGGGCGCGGATCCCGAGGAGGGTGGCGGCGGGACAGAGGTAGGGGAAGGCTAGGGGGTAGGTTAGCCCAAAAATGGAGAGGGGAGTGTCCATTTATAGCAGGTAGGCTCGGTTAGGGGGGTTTTGGGGGCTTTCGGAGCCCTGCGATCGCGATCCGATGGATCCGATTGAGGGGGAGGTTAGACAGGCCTGGGAGAGGTTGGTGGAGCTGTGTTTAGATGGGCTAGGCTTGAGGGGAGAGAAGAGAAGTGCAACCCGGCAGCTGTCTCGGAGATTGAAACGTCCGACGAAAAGTACCGGCAACGGTACCGCTATACATTTAACGGTTGGGCTATCAGATGGACTCCGAATGCGACAAAACTTGGCAGGCGGCCTGTCTACACTATAATAAGACCGCACGACAAGTTGCAACCCATTCCGAGAACATTTTTATGCCACTTAAAAAATAATATTTCGGGGGTGCCGCGGACGCGTGCGAGTGTGGTCTGGACTCCGAACGGACAACGGAGAGAATCGGGGAAACCCGAACGGATGCAAGTTTTATGAAAACATATGGATGCGATGCACATGATGCTATGAGATGAGATGCATAACAAGAAAAAAATGCAAAACAAACGACAAAAACCCAACCACGAAGGAAATATCATATAGCATCTCCGGAAAAGGCAAGAGTCGGAGTTACGAATATGGAAAGTTGTATCCGGGGTGTTATAGCCGCCTTACATTAAAGTAGTGCTCGTCAGCATCCTGCATCAGTGAGTTCTGAAAAGCGAAATTGTATTCATTTTTCTTGTGGGTTTGATTTGACATGGCAATACAATTAAGAAAAAGTAAGGAAAAAAATAAGGCAGGGACTGATGGCGGTCTTCCGGAGAAACCGGCATCCCAGGTGCTTTCTCTTGCTTTGCAGTGTGATATTGTCTTGCATGTTGCATACGGTGTCTCACTTGTATTGCTTGTAATTTGATTAAATTATTTCTGCTTAGTTTACACAAATAGTTATGAATATGCCATGCCATCCTGTTTTTCGTACATATTCCATCCTCATGTTATACTTGTTCCTGTTTCTAGAACATACAATATCTTGCTATCACACCATGTTCTTACATCAAAGTACTACTGTTGCGTAAACTACAACAATCACTTTTCACAAGGAAGTATAACTTGGGAGTCTGATATAGTTTACATCTTGCATTATTTTCTAGCTTGTACTACTAATTTGCTGAAATGGCACTCATGACGAGACAGTCTTAACTTGGTAGAGTGATATTCGTTGCGTCTTACATATGGTGTATAGCTTTCATTGCTTCTAATTTTTTGAAATGCCTTCTGCTTAGTTTACACATCATAAGATCTGAATATGCAATGTTGTGAATATGCAATGGCACTAATGACAAGAGACCTTTAACTTGGTAGTGTGATGTTGTTTGCATCTTGCATATGATTTATTACTTGTACTGCTTCACATTTGTTTAAACGCCAATTATGACAAGACACTGTTAACTTGGCAGAGCGACATTAGTAGAATCTTTCATATGGTGTCTACCTTCCATGGCATTGCTTCTAATTTATTGAAATGTCTTCTGCTTAGTTTACTCATCATAATTCTGATTATCTCATGACGTCCTGTTTTTCGTACATATACATCCTCCTATCATGTGGTTGTCTAACATCAAAGTTCAATTCTTCTATATCACGCATCAATTTGTTCTGAAGAACTAAATTTTTATTCTTTTTTCTTGTCAGCTTGACTTAACATGGCACATATAAAGAGGAAGGAACACAGAATGACAGGGATTGGTGTTAGTACTAAGGACACATAGAAATGCAAGCGGCCGAATAATGCAGATTCTGCTGGTACTGATGGTGCAATAGAAGGTCAAATCTAGCAGAAAATTGTACAAATGTGGTATCGCATGCTACACGAGCTGCAAAACAAGCCAAACAGAAATAAATAGCTGCCACCAAATAAGCAGAGGCAACCATAGATGTTGCAACACCTTCCACGGTACCACCAGTTGCACGAGTTACTCATTCGTCAACTGAGCTAGCAGCATGTTCCCAAGCTCCCTTGCCACCTGACACTACTTCCCAAGCACTCTTGACAGAAGACGAGTTGGCAAGATTAGATGAACCTTGTGAGATTCAACAACTAGAAGGTAGTTGTTAGAATCAAGTTACAGTTGCATGCTTCTTTATATGTAGTCTCACAGTTTGATGTACACTAACACTTCCTATGTTCGTTGTTGGACTAGCACCTAGGCATAAGAGGAAACAAACATCAGGGATAATGCTCGATAGGTTAACTAAATCTATAGGAGGAAGAATGGAGATCCGTTTTGAGGCAGGTTTAAAAAGGCCACGTGATGCTACAGAGTCAACCAAGTTAGTATCAGAGGCAGCGGTTGCCGTTAGGTGTGATGCACGTATCCTCCCAACATGGATTCAGTACAGGAATGACAAAGACGAAACCCAGTTCAACACCTTCCTCGACCATTTATCTGTAAGTATGGTTATGTATGGAAACTAGTAATATCGTCTTGCTCTGTCCCATACTTTCTAGGTTGCTGATAACAAGACTCCCATAGTTTTCAACAAATGAGGTTCAAGTTGGATAAACAAGATGATGCAACCAGACAAGCTTGCACCCATGTTTTCAAGTCTGCTCTATGGCAGTATCGGTATAACTTGAGGAAAACTCACTTTGAAGGCAAGGCTAATAGTGAACTTGCCCAAACATCTCCAGTGGAAAATATATTCGATGAAGACTGGAGAGGCCTCGTTAAACACTGGTCTGATCCAAAGTATCAAGTATGTTATATGTATGTGGTCAGATCACATGTTGAACTCCTATTTACGCATGTGCCTCACAAATCTATCTTCTTGTAGGTGATCTGTTCAAAGAACAAGGCTAACCGTACAAAAGTGAAATTCCAACAGACGACAGGATCTCATAGCTATATTGCACACTGCGAGGCTGATGACCCACAAGTGCATGGGATCAATTGTAGCTCTTTTTGATAAGTAAGAGTGTCGAACCCAACGAGGAGCAGAAGGAAATGACAAGTAGTTTTCATCAAGGTAATGGCTGCAAGTGCTGAAACGGTAAGTAGCGAGTAGTTTGATAGCAAGATAATTTGTAACGAGCAAGTAACGATAGTAACAATAAGTATGCAGCAAGGTAGCCCAATCCTTTTTAGACAAAGGACAGGCCAAAACGGTCTCTTATAACAACAAAGCATTCTTGAGGGAACACAGGAATTTCATCAAGTCACTTTCATCATGTTGTCTTAATTCGTGTTCGGTACTTTGCTAATTTGATATGTGGGTGGACCGGTGCTTAGGTGTTGTTCTTACTGGAACAAAACTCCTACTTATGATTAACCCTCTCGCAAGCATCTACAACTACAAGAAAAGTATTAAGAATAAATTCTAACCATAACATTAACCTTTTGAATCCAATTGGTCCCTTACGGAATAGCGCATAAACTGGGGTTTAAGCTTCTGTCACTCTCGCAACCCACCATCTAACAACTACTCCACAATGCATTCCCTTAGGCCCAAATATGGTGAAGTGTCATGTAGTCGACGTTCACATGACACCACTAAGAGAATGGCAACATACATACCATCAAAATATCGAACACATATCAAGTTCACATGATTACTTGCAACATGATTTCTCTCGTGACCTCAAGACCGAAAGTAACTACTCACAAATGATAAACATGCTCAAGATCAGAGAGGTATTAAATAACATAATGGATCTGAACATATAATCTTCCACCAAATAAACCATATAGTAATCAACTACAAGATGTAATCAACACTACTAGTCACCCACGGGAACCAACACTACAAAAAAAATACACTTCCATGATGATACATGGAAGTCAGAGTAGGTCACGTTTTTTGTCATGCATGTACATCCATGACGATTTTATGACAGAATCAAGATAGTCATACCTGTGCTGTCGTAGAAGTGTTCCATGACATTACCAAAATTATCATCACGGAAGTGTCCACTTCCATGAAGATAAATCGCGCGTCACAAAAGTGGTTTCGTCAAGGGTAACTGACACATGGCATCCACCGTAACGGAACACCCTTAAGTTATTGGGTCCGGTCTTGGATCCGATAACCAATTAACAACCCCGACCAATGGGGATTTTCCACGTGTAAAATCATCATTGGCTGGAGGAAACACGTGTCGGCTCACCGTTGGGACATATGTCATCCACTCATTGGACCCAAGGCGCCTATGATTCATTGACACGTGGCATGGCCCAACAGAGGCCCATTCCTGTGAAAAGGCCGGCCCGTTTGACTTGGTCAAAAGGTGGCAGGCCGGCCCACGGAAAGCCTGTTAATGGCATGTCCGCATATAGCCCATTTACAGCCCGCTAACCCAGGGCTGTTACGACCTCTCCGAATTAGGCCCAATAGCGTCATCTGGGCCGTCCGATATGATTCCAGCCCGTTTTAACTTTCGGCCCATGTGTGGCCCATGACTTCTTTCGGCCCATATGAGGCCCTTTGTAACTCTTGGCCCATTAACGGCCCATGGTGAAACTGGCTCATAATGAACAGTGTATCACTTTATACCCATTAACGGCCTATTATTCCATTGGGCCATTTCCAGCCCAAGTTATCTTTCGGCCTTCTCAGGGCCCATTGATTCTTGGGCTCATTTAGAGCATTCGGTTACATACGGCCCGTTACTGTCATTTTCTGCTTGTGGGCCAAATTCAGCCCGTCGTTACAGTCGGCCCGTTTGTGGACCGTTAATATGTTGGGCCGTTTTCATGTCAAAAAACCCTTTGGGCTGTTTTCATAGAGTTATCAAATACGGCCTATTAACAACCCATTATGGTCCACGAATAGTACGGCCCATGATTGGTGAAATGATGATACGCCCTGTAGAAGGCCCATGGATCCTACGACACGTATGAGGCCCATGGATCGTACGACCCGTAGAAGGCCCATGGATCGTACGACCCGTAGAAGGCCTATGGACCCTACGGCCCGTAGAATGGCCATGGATCTAAGGCCCGTATAGAAGGCCAATGGATCCTACGACCCGTGTAGAAGGCCAATGGATCCTACGGCCCGAAGAAGGCCCATGGATCATACGGCTCGCAGGAGGCCCATGGTTACAACATTCCGTGTGTTGCCATGATTATTTTGGCCTAGTTACCAAAAATAGGCTATTGTGGCCACTAGAAAAACACAGAAAAAGAACTGCAGTGACTACAATCAAACAACTAAACAAGACAATAAGGAAATAAATCATCAAGAAATTAACGCTAGCCTATTACCGCTATTACACATATTACATCCACTGGGCATCAAAGTTCGCGACCAGTGCAAATATAGGGAACAAAGCAGCATATTACATACACTGGCCGTCAAAATTGGCCACCAGTGCAAATAAACGCGGTAGCAAAACAAGAGCATAACTGAAACAACTTCAGAAGAGCTCAAGAAACTTCATCCTGGGTATCCACCATGCTGGCAATAAGCTTAGCAAGCTTATTAGCTTTGTCCTGTTTGGCGCTAAAATCCTCCAATGCTTGCTGTTGCACCAGAAAGTATGCATCTGAATGCTCTAGGGACTTCCGCAGTCCTTCCGCTTCTTGTCGCAGCACATCTGATCGATGTCTTTCAGCTTCCAGTTGAGACTCAAGAAACCGAACTGATTCAGACAGTGAGTTTTAATAGCTTGTGCAAGCGGTATGGCTAGTAACTCGAACACTAAACCAAGACAGGGCTTTGGGGTTGTCTTGCTATCTTCAAGATAGTATTCCTAAGCTATTTTATCAGCTTTGTTGGAGACCAACAAGGAGGTGTCACTATCCTGAACCTCTTCTGCATTACTTCCTTTACCATTTCTTAATAAGGCACTCTTCCCCAATATTCTGTCAGCATTCTAAAAGAAGAAACAAGCAGACACACAACAAGTTTAGCATGTACTAGTATATGAAACTCATTTCGGTGAACCAGTTCATTAGTAAGGTGGACAGGATTAAACTACCAAGTCTTCTATTGCAAAGTACTAGTACATAATAAAAGCATCAAACAAACATATATCTATGTCCTATGGTCACTACATTGTCTTGCCAAACCAAAATAGAGACACGGTTCAAATCATATCGGTTCAAGACAAAGCAGCAGTGAAAGAATACAAAGCGTGGGAAACTACACAGCACAACAAGATTTCAGATGGGTACCACGGGTCTACATGTACAACAACACTATTGGCTCTGTTGTGATGCTAGTAATGTGCATCATATGAAAGTCAACTGTATACACAATTAAAATTGAAATCAAGAAAGTTGTTGATAAGAGCAAACCTGTTAAAGAAACATGTGTGAACATACCTGTTGTGCCATTGGAGTTTCAATTGGATCCTTCAATTTAAAAATAAGTTTGTATGAGTGAGGGAGTCCTGGATTAGGGGGTATCCAGACAGCCGGACTATATACTTTGGCCGGACTATTGGACCATGAAGATACAAGACTCAAGACTTCGTCTCGTGTCCGAATGGGACTCTCCTTTACGTGGAAGACAAGCTTGGCGACCCGGATAATAGATTTCCTTCTTTGTAACCGACTCTGTGTAAACCCTAGCCCCCTCCGGTGTCTATATAAACCAGAGGGTTTAGTCCTTAGACACAATCATAATCATCATAGGCTAGCTTCTAGGGTTTAGCCTCTATGATCTCGTGGTAGATCAACTCTTGTAATACTCATATCATCAAGATCAATCAAACAGGAAGTAGGGTTTTACCTCCATCGAGAGGGCCCGAACCTGGGTAAAACATCATGTCCCTTGCCTCCTGTTACCATTAGCCTTAGACGCACAGATCGGGACCCCCTACCCGAGATCCGCCGATTTTGACACCGACATTGGTGCTTTCATTGAGAGTTCCTCTGTGTCGTCACTTCAAGGCTCGATGGCTCCTTCAATAATCAACAACAACACGGTCTAGGGTGAGACTTTTCTCCCCGGACAGATCTTCGTGTTCGTCGGCTTCACACTGCGGGCCAATTCACTTGGCCATCTGGAGCAGATCAACAGCCACGCCCCTGGCCATCAGGTCAGGTTCGGAAACTTGAACTATGCGGCCAATATCCGCAGAGACTTGATCCTCGACAGATTTGGGCCTATGCCAGAAGCGCCGAACAGTCACGACGAGCACGGCTTAGACCTGCTGTTGGACAATACTCGGGATATCACACCTGCAGGAGCCTCGGACCTAAATCCGGGGCAGATTGCATCGTCCGAGGACGGGTAGATGGACCCCGCCCCGGAAGCCGCACACTCATCGGCAGAAGAGCCGAACACGGACTTCATCCCCAAGGAAGCCTGTGTCTCCGGACTCCTTGACTTGTGTCCGGTTGTAGGTCCCAGACCACGCACCCCCGAGCCCGCCGATTCTGGCCGGGCTCCGGTAATGGAATTTGCCGCTGCGGATATCTTCCAGCACTCGCCCTTTGGCGACATGCTAAACTCACTAAAGTCTCTCTCTTTGTTAGGAGACTCTTGGCCGAACTATGTCCGGCTCAAGGGGGAAGAAGGCGACGAAGAAATTCGTCACCCACCCACCACCCACTTCATAGCCACCATCGACGATGTAACAGACATGCTTGACTTCGACTCTGATGACACCGACGGTATGGACGTCGGCGCAGGAGACGATTCAAAACCACCACCCATGGGGCGCTGGACTGCCACCTCATTATATGATATATACATGGTGGACACGCCTAAGGAGGACGATGGCGATAAAATGGAGGATAAAACCCCGGACAAAAGCCAAAACGACGGCATAGACGCCGCTCTAAGTCCAGCCACAGTAAAAACAACGATAACAGCGCTCGAAGGATCGACAGCCCAGACACCTCCAAAGGCAACAACGACCATATGGACCCAGCGATGGAGCAGGATGAGCCAGGTCACGCCGAACACAGCCCGGAGCAGACGCCTGATCACAGCGATCCCGAGGGCCGAACCCATCAACCCGCCCCGAGAGAGGAGCAAAGCCCAGACGACGATGCATTCATCATCCCGAAAACACGTTTGGAATGAGATAACCTCTACGGAAAGCTCATGGCCACTGCGAGAAGTCTAAAGAAGTAGAAGCAAAGGCTTAAGGCCGCCCAGGAAACGCTCAATCGCAGATGGAATACAGTGCTAGACACTGAAGAAAAATACGGCGACGATCAGCGCAGAAAGAGCTATCCAAAGCACAAGCTGCTGCTAGTATTCGACGATGAGGCCGTTCCACCAAAGAACAATACAGCCAGTGGGCCGGACAAACCACTTCGTAACTGCAACTGTCGAGTGGTAGGTGCGACATATGCCAATGGGTGGCTTATCATTGTGGGAGCCAGTAAGACATCGCCGGTGCCTGGAAACGGAATAAGGCGAAGACATGCACGCCAACGGATCTTACCCAGGTTGGGGGCTCTCCGTGGAGATAATACCCCTACTCCTGCTTTGCGGGGTCTCCGCATGATCACTAGATCGATAAGAAGCTACAAGTGGCTCCTTGAGCTGTTCGGTGGGAGGAGGAAGAAGGGCAAGGCTAGCTCTGTTCTATCCCTATGGTAGTGTCTAAAACACTCTGAGATCCCCCTTTGCATGGGTGTCCCGGGGGGTTTATATAGGCCTACCCCCCAGGGGTACAATGGTAATCCGGTTGGGCGTGGGTCCAGGGCGTCAGCGTCTACGACCGCCGGCTTTTCCGCCGGCTCCTGGGCCCGCCGACTGGTAGGTCCCGCCGGCTGCCGGCCCATTGCTCGATAGGCCGGCCCCACCGCTTGGCGGGGTATTGTCGGGGGCTGGTTACTGTTGCCTCGCCTCTGATGACGAGGGCTTTGTCAAGGTAAGCATGGCTACAGTGCTGCCGCCTTGTGGGCGCTCAGTGTAGCCTTACCTCGTCTTGTCTTCTTAATGGTGCGCGTGCCCCGAGGAGGGGAGCAAGCCGGCTACAGGAAGCCGGCCTGGCCTTAGGCCGACTAGGGGAGGCCAGGCCACCTTCGGATGTCTCTCTGACCGAAGGGTCCGCCGTCTTTGGGCCGTACCAGTGGCCCGTCATGGATGGCGTCATGATTCGCATGGCAACAGTGCCTCGCCGGACAGGAGATGTCCGCCCTGTACGGCATACTATAGCCATGCACGTTCCGGGATTCGGGGGTGGCAGGGTCCACTGTAGCCACGCCCCGTCTCGTCACCATTATGGGGGGTTGACTTTAGGGTGCGGCCCATGGCCGCCTACCATGGGCCGGCTTTCTTGGAGTCGGTCCTTCATGGGCCGGCTTTCTTGGAGTCGGTCCTTCATGGGCCGGATTTCTTGGAGTCGGTCCTTCATGGGACGGCTTCTTGGAGTCGGCCCTGTTGTGGCGTCCCCCAAAGATTGTTTACGGCCGGGCCTCCTTCCGCCAGTCGGCCTATGTGATAGCCGGCCGGAAGAAGGCGGCCCCGTGTCTTGGGAGCTTCAAGGCTCGGTCGGCCCATTGTTTTTTCTGTGGGCCAAAGGGAGCCTGTTAGGCTACCCGTGGTCATTTACTCCGATAGTAGTCCCCGAAGCTGGTTGGCCTTCACGGCTAATAGGGGAAACGAGAAGCTCGGCCAGCTTCCTATCCCGAAGAGCCGGCAGCTAGGAGCCGGCCTCCCTTGCGCGTGCCTTCTCAACGAAGCCTTCTCAAATTCCAAAGGCGGGAAACAACCGACGCGCCAGCCAAGCGGCGGGCTGACCACGCGCCATGTGGCGCCCTTCGGCTGGAAGGGCCTGCCAGCCCACGCGCGTGACGGGACACCGCCGCAGGCCAGGGCCCACCACTTCCGCGCCTCGGCCCGTGCGCGGATCTTCTGTGGCCCGAACCGACCGCACGTCTTCCGGCGGCGGTTCCCACTCGCCATCAAGGCGCGATAATCGCGGGTCATGGGGGAGTGGGCGCAGTTAATCCCACGCCCCCCCTCCCCCGTGCCTCGCCTCCTCGGCTTCACCGTGTGAGGCTATAAGTAGGGGCGGGGAGGGGGAGCGGCAGTCGTTCGCACGCTCGCCCTCGCCCTGCCCCCTCCTTCTTCTTCCTCGTTGCAGTAGCTTTTCGTCGTGCTCCCGCTCCGCCATTCTTTCTTCTTCCCAGCATGCCACAGGCTCGCTGCATCCGCACCGAGCGCTCTCCGCCGCCGCGCTCACCGCCATGGCTCCTATGTCGAGCTCTTGGGAAGGCTCCACCGTCCGCGACGACCACATCAATTTTCTCCGCAAGACGCGGCGGCTGCCGGGCGAAGATCTTGTGTGAGTCCGCCTCGCGTTGGCGAGGGAGGTTTCGCCGGCGCCGGCGGAAGGCGAGCGAATGATCTTCTACTCGCACTGCCTGCGCGGCGTCGGCCTCCCCGCGAGCGGCTTCTTCCGCGCATTTCTTGACTTCTACCAACTTCAGCCGCACCACCTCACCCCCAACACGGTGGTGCTGCTGTCGGCCTTTGTCTCGTTGTGCAAAGGTTTCCTTGGCGTCCTCCCCACCATCGAGCTCTGGGGGGAGTTTTTCCAATCCAAGCTCGGCACGGTTGTCGCAGGCGTGCCGGCTCCGTGCGACGCCTTCATCGCCATAACGAGGTCCACCGCCGACAACCCATTCCCTCCTATCGCGCTGATCCAGTCGGTGAAGCTCTGGCAACGTTCTTACTTTTACGTGAAGAATGTTGCCCCGAACGGCGACTACGTCAACTTGCCGGCTTACGTAGCCGGCCCGCCGCCTGCGAGGCCGGCTTCTTGGTCCTACCGGGCCAGATCGCGAACGCCGGCTGGAGCTGGTGCCGTCGCCCAGCTTCGGGTACTGATCCAGTCGGAGTGCCTGACCGGGCCCGACTTGATCGCCGCCTTCGTCGAGCGCCGGGTACTTCCGCTTCAGGGCCGCCCTCATCTGATCTGTCAGATGAGCGGCCGCTTCGACCCAAGCCGGCTCAGCACCAGGATGATGCCTCACGACAAGGTATCGTACATGGTGAACTACATCGCCAACTGCAAGCTCACCGCGGACTGGCAGTATGCCAAGGCGCCATACTCTCGCGCCAATCCACCACCCTTGGTAAACTTTCTTTCTTCCTTCGTTGCCCAATTTTCTTTTCTGGCCGACTCTTGACCAGTCGGCTTGTTCTTCAATCAGAATCCTCTCCTTCATCCTTCGGCCGGGACCGCAGGGCCGGAGCGCGAGTTCTCCCCCGACCGCGAGGCGGACGACTTTGAGGACGCCGACTTGGGGGCGGCCGCCCTGGACGACGACGCCGTGGGGGGCGGCGGCGAGACAGGTGGCTCCGGCTTCACTGCCGGTTTTTGACGACTGGCCCGATGATGACGAGGCCGATCCCATTCCGCGCCGCCAGCTGGCGACCGACCCCCAAGGCGCCGGCCCATCCGGCGGGCCGACCGCGCGAGGCGGCGCACAGAAGCGTCGGGCGGCGCCGACTCTCATTGGCGGCCGGCCCAAGAAGCCCAAGGGACCCGCGGCGGCGACCAAACGGGACGAGGCAGCCGCGAAGGCGGCCCGTTTCCGCAAAGTGGTGAAGCAGCCGCAGGCGGTCTCGGCCTAAGTTCTGGTCCTTACGCATTTTCCTTTGTTTCTTCAGTTGATGTTCTTCTAAGTCTTTTCTCCGTTTTGTCAACCAGGGCCCCACTCTCTCTTGAGCGGACCACCGCCGCCTCCATAGTCGGCGGAGCGAGAGGATCTAGGGGCTCCCGTCGCATAGACCCCCGCGCCGAGCTTCAGGCGGTGACGGAGCAGAACGCGTGGGAGGCGCGAGAGGAGCGGGAGGTGGAGGAGCGAAGGGCAGCCGCCGCTGAGTTAGCCCAGGAGACGACAGCGGAGTCGGCCGAGGCACACTCCGACACGGCAGCCAGGGCCCGAGCGGAGGCCGAGGCCACAGAGAGGGCGGCGGAGGCCCTGTGTGGCCAGCCTCCGCAACTCGTCATGCCCCTCTGCTCCGTGCTCCCGGACGTCCCGGTACCCCCGCTGGAGGAAATCGGCCGCGACACGCCGGCGATGGAGAGGTAGGGAGGCGACATAGTCGTTCCGAAGGGATAAGTGGTGCCGCCTCCATCGGCCGGGACCGGCCAAGGCGGCCAGCCCGAGGTGCCGCCTGAGCAGCCGGCTGGAGGAGGGTCGACTGCAACAGCGGATCTTGTGGTCCTGTCGCCGGCGTGCGGGGAGGGCGGCTTCAGAGCCGGACCCGCAGAGGGCGGCCGGCTCCAGCTTGTTGTCGCATGATCTGGAGTCGGCCACAGCTAGCTCGCCGGGGTGGACGCCGGGCGGTGGGACGGCCGCGCTGAACTTGGCGGCGCAAGACATTTGTAGCCGGCTTCAGGCTCAGGCCACCGTGCTACAACAGTGTACCCGAGAGTTTCTTGCGACTCGGGCGGTCGTTCGGGTGAGTTCTTTGCTCTTGATTTTTTCCATGGGGGCGCGTTAGCGCACCCACTGGGTGTAGTCCCCGAGTTCCGAGTCGGCTGCTGAGCAGGCGGCTTGGAACTTCTTCGAAGACTTTGCTTTACTGATTTGCTCTTGCTTGCTTCTTCGTCCTGTTTGCAGGATTATCACAACCTCCACGCCGCTACCTTTAACTCCCAGGTCCGGGAGGCAAATCAAAGGGCCGCTGATCTGACGGAGAGCTGCCGTGAGTGTCTTTGTATTTTCATCTCATGTGGGGGCGCTTCAGCGCACCCACTGGGTGTAGTCCCCGAGATTCAGGCCGACATCTGAGCAGTCGGGTCGGATCTTTCTTGCCGACTTCTTTCTTAACTTCATCTTTCCATACTGGCAGGAGCCAACACCGACTTGAGGCAACAGCTTGGCGTGGCCTAGACCGCGCTTCGCACCAAGGAGGGCGAGCTTAGTGCCTTGGCTCAGGAGCGTGACCGCCTGGCCAAGAAACTGGCCGACCAGGAGGAAAGCCACAAGGCGGCCCTGAAGGCGGCACAAGACAGTGAGGCCGCCCTCAAAGCCAAATATGAGACTGAGGCGGTGAGTTGGGCCGAGGCAAGGCAATCTCTGAGCGAAGGCTACGACCGAGTCGAGGATTAGGTTGACGGTAGGCCGCCTTCTTCTTCACTCTTTGCTTGTCCTTGTAAGCCAGTTTATCTCCTAACTTGCTCTGTTTCTTTCTTCTTTGTGAAGAGTACTTTGCTGGCTATTCCGTTGCCGCCAACCAAGCCATCGAAGCCCACCGTGAAGCCTGGCGTCAGGCTGGGGTTGAGATCGTGCCGGATGCCAACCGGTTGCTTGAGGAGCAGCTTCTGGCGATCCAGGCCTGCCTTCAGCCGGCCTACCGCATGCTCCGCCGGCTTCAGCATGCCGGAGCACAGGTCCTGGCCGTCCTTTGGCCTGGCAAAGTAATTCCTCGCACCCCCAGCCATACTGCCGACTGGCTGGAGGTAGCCGTCGGCCGCCTCGAGGCCTGGAAGGCTTCAGCAGCTCGATCCGGCGCTCACCGGGTGCTAGTGTTCGTCCGGGCTTGGTACCCTGGGCTGAACTTGGACCAACTGCGCACCTGGCGGCAGGAGGCTGACGAGGAGCTAGAGGCGGTGCGGCCGGCTATCATCCAGCGTGCCTCGGCGATCGTCGACTTCACCGACACCAGCACCTTTGCTCCTGAGGTGAACGAGGACGGCGTCGCGCGGCCGGAGGAATGGTTCGGGCTGAACCCGGCCGACGGTGAAGACTTGGCGGAGGAGATTGTTTCTAGCGACGAGGGCGAGGAAGAGGAGGAGGAAGACGGCGAAGACGCTGTGCCGAATGTTGGAGCAGCCAGCCAGCCTCAGCCTGACCGTGCCTCCAGCAACAAGCCACGCGCGAATGCTCCGCCTGCCACCGGCGACAACCAGGCAGAGACTCGCCAGCCGGCCACTCCTCCAGCTGACACCGCCGTCTCAACCAATCTTCCTGACGCTCCAGGCGCTCCCTTGGCTTGATTCACTATTTTTTTTCCTGCTTGGCACTCTTTGAACAGATTTGTTATCTTTTGCGCAATTCCACCCACTTGGGGTGTATTCAAACTTTGTTGAATGCCTGCCTCTCAAGGCCTTTTGTGTAAATATTATTATGCATGTGCTTGGCTTCCATTCCTACTTGCTTTTTATCTCTCGGCTTTTTTCCTTTGCCGCCTTCCCAGCCGGACAGCTGCTCTGCAGTCTGTGGCCGGGTAAGGAGTTCACCCGTCTGGGAAGGCAAGTACTCAAGCTTTCTTAGATTGTAGCAGAGTAGGAAAGGAAGCCAGCCAGCCGACTGCTTCGACAGCCGGTTGGCGGGGGGGAAGTCGGCTTGTGTTATGTAAGTTCGTTAGTCCTTAGCCGTTTTTCATGTGGGCATCCTTTCCGCCTTCAGCTCTTGCTAGTCGGGCAGCCGATTCTTCGAGTTGTGACTTTCGCAAGAGAGGGCTTGGGTGCCAGCACATTACTTGTCTGACTGCAGGTAGAACTTGGACATAACTCAAGGCGGCAAGTCCCCGGGCCGACTAGTCGAACCTGGTGCCGGACGGAGAAAATAAATGTAGTGGGATAACCATGGGTATGATACCCGGCATAGATAGATAAAATAGGGTAGTCCCCGAGAACTCCTCGGGGGGCCCGTTGTCTCATACTTAATACAAAAGGTTGCGTGATACATACTACATTTCAACTGTAAAATCTTTGAAGAAGATTGGCGTTCCATGGGCGCTCCGACTCCTTGCCAGAGTCGTCCCTCTTGCGTGCCTTCAGCTTCTGCGCGTCGACTAAGTAATAGGAGTCATTTCCCAGAGCCCGGCTGATGACGAAGGGGCCTTCCCAAGGGGCTGAGAGCTTGTGCTGGCCGGCTGTTCGCTGTATCAGCTGGAGCACAAGGTCTCCCTCTTGGAAGGATCTTGTCTTCACCCTCCGACTGTGGTAACGGCACAGACCTTGCTGGTAGATGGCGGATCGGCTGAGGGCTAACATCCGCCTTTCTTCCAGCAAGTCGATGCCATCTTCTCTTGCTTCTTTAGCCTCCGCCTCCGTGTACATTGTGACCCGAGGTGAGTCGAATTCGATGTCAGTTGGGATGACAGCCTCGGCACCATATACAAGGAAGAAAGGGGTGAAGCCGGTTGACTTGTTTGGGCTAGTGCGCAGACTCCCGAGGACGGCCGGTAGCTCGTCGAGCCAGCAGCCGGCCGAACGCTCCAATGGCACGACCATTCGGGGCTTGATGCCGGAGAGGATGAGGCCGTTTGCTCGCTCGACTTGGCCGTTTGACTGTGGGTGGGCAACGGATGCTAAGTCCAGTCGGATGCCCTGTGTCGCGCAGAAATGTGCCAGTGCTCCCTTGGCAAAATTTGTGCCGTTGTCGGTGATGATGCTATGTGGCACGCCATACCGGGTTGTAATATCTGCAATGAATGTCACGGTAGTCGGCCCATTTAGTTTTTTGATCGGCTTTGCTTCAATCCACTTGGTAAATTTGTCCACGGCGACAAGCAGATGTGTCATGCCGCAGCGCGCCGTCTTGAATGGGCCGACCATGTCCAGCCCCCAGACGGCAAAGGGCCAAGTGATGGGGATGATCTTGAGTGCAGAAGCCGGCAAGTGTTGCTTGGAGCCGAAGACTTGGCACCCTTTGAAGTGTTCGACTAGTTCCTTGGCATCCTCCAAAGCAGTCGGCCAGAAGAATCCATGGCGGAAAGCCTTGGTGACGATCGTCCTGGAGGCGGCATGATGGCCGCATTCTCCTTGGTGGATGTCTTCGAGGATTGCTAGCGTTGGAAGACTCCGGTAGCACTGCACCTGACTAGCTCTTGGTTCATTATTGTGTAAGCTCCGGCTCGGCGTTGGAATTGTCTTGCAGAGATCTCGTCAGTCGGTAGCTCTCCATTTACCAGAAAACGGAGGATGGGCTGAGCCCATGATGGGGCTGTGACTTCCTCGATTGCCAAAACGGCTACTGCAACCAGGGTGGGCGGGCTGGCTTGTGAAGAGTTGGAGTCGGCCTCCGCCTGCTGTGCTGCCGCAGTCCCCGGGCCGGGTTCAACTATGGCAGTCCTCGAGCCGGCTGCCGAATTCCCCGAGCCGCCTGCTTGGTCCCAGAAGTCGGATCCGACTGCGTCAGGGTCAGGCGGTAGGAAGATGGAACTGGATTCCGGAGACGGCTTGACAGATGGCTTGAGGAGGCGTTGGAGAGCAACGCCGGTTGGTATAGCTTGTCGGGTGGAGCCTATTCGTGCCAGGGCATCTGCTTGCTCATTGTCGGCCCGTGGCACGTGAAGGAACTCGCACCCCTCGAAATATCCGCTGAGCTGCTGGACGACGAAACGGTAGCTTGCCATGTTTGCGTCCTTGGCTTCCCAGTCGCCGGATGATTGCTGAACCACTATGTCCGAGTCGCCATAACACAGGATCCGGCGGATGCCGAGTTCCTTGGCTAGCCGGAGCCCGTGTATGAGCGCCTCGTACTCGGCCACATTATTGGAGGCGGCAAAGTGGATTTGCAATGTGTATCTGAGTTTGTCGCCCTTGGGAGAGGTGAGGACGATGCCTGCTCCCAAGCCGGTGCGCATCTTGGATCTGTCAAAATGCATCCGCCAATGAGTGGAGTCGGGGGCCAGTGGCAGGTACTGGGTCTCGGCCCAGTCGATGAGGAAGTCGGCCGATGCTTGGGACTTGATGGCGGTGCGGGGCTGATAGTAGATCGTGTAAGGAGCCAGCGCAATGGCCCATTTCGCCACTCGGCCAGATGCGTCCCGGCTGCCTATGATCTCGGCAAGCGGGGCAGTGCATACGACCGTGATGGGATGTTCTTGAAAGTAGGGCTTGAGTTTCTTGGAGGCGAAGTACACACCATAGCACATTTTCTGATAGTGCGGGTAGTTCTATTTTGAGGCGGACAATACTTCGCTCAAATAATATACCGGCCTCTGGACTAGCTGAGCTCGGCTTTCTTCTGGATGCTGGACTATGATGACCATGCTGACCACCCGGCTGGTGGCGGCGATGTAGAGGAGCATGGGCTCCTTCTCAGTTGGGGCCGCCAAGACAGGTGGTGTGGACAACATCTTCTTCAGCTCGTGGAAAGCTTCGTCCGCCTGGTCATTCCACTCAAAGTGAGTGGACTTCTTCATGAGTCGGTAGAGGGGGAGAGCCTTTTCTCCGAGCCGGCTCATGAAGCGGTTCAAGGACGCCAGGCATCCGGTGAATTTTTGAATGTCTCGCAGCTTGGTAGGGACCTTCATTCTTTCTATGGCCTTGATCTTCATTGGGTTGCACTCGATGCCGCGTTCGGAGACCAGGAAGCCTAGAAGCTGGCCGGCTGGTACCCCGAACACGCACTTCTCCGGGTTTAGCTTGATCTGAAACCGGCGCAAATTCTCAAAGGTCTCCTTGAGGTCTTCCAGCAGGGTGCCGCACTTCTCCGTCTTTACCACGACATCTTCTATGTCGACGTGGGCATTTCTGTCGAGTTGCTTGAGGAGGCATTTCTGCATGCAACGCTGAAAGGTGGCACCGGCATTTCTCAAGCCGAATGTCATGGTCAGGTAACAGAAAGCTCTGAATGGGGTGATGAAGGCGGTCTTCAAGCGATCAGCCGGGTTCAACTTTATCTGGTGGTAGCCTGAATAAGCATCCAAGAAACTCAACAGCTCGCATCCGGATGTGGAGTCTATCACTTGGTCAATCCTTGGTAGGGCGAACGGATCTTTAGTGCGGGCTTTGTTGAGGCTGGTGTAGTCAATGCACATGCGCCACCGCTTGTTCTTCTTTAACACGAGGACCGGGTTGGCAAGCCATTCTGGAAAGAACACTTCGATAATGAAGCCGGCTGCCAGAAGTCGGGCTATTTCTTCTCCGACTACTCTTCTCTTCTCTTCTGATAGGCGGTGCAAGGGCTGCCTGACCGGCTTTGCGTCAGATCAGACGTGTAGCTTGTGCTCGGTGAAATCCGTCGGGACACCCGGCATGTCTTTGGGGGACCATGCAAAGACGTCCCGATTCTCATGGAGGAAATCGACGAGCTCGCCTTCCTATTTGCTGTCAAGGCCTGTGCCTATGACAGCGTGCCTCTCCGGGTGCTCCGGGTCCAGAGGTATCTTCTTTATCTCCTTCGCCGGCTGGAAAGAACCTTGAGCTTCACATTCTTTGGGGTCAGGAGACAGAACCGGCTGCTTGCCAGCCAAGGCCACAACTCGATTCAGCATCTTCTTCTCTTCGCCGATTACGAGGGACTCGGCGAGCTGACTGCTGGCTGTTGCACACTCAGAAGACTTCTTATAGTCTCCGGCTATGGTGATGATGCCCTTGGAACTCGGCATCTTCATCTTGAGGTAGGCATAGTGGGGCACAGCCATAAACTTGGCCAACGCTGGTCGGCCAAGCAACGCGTGGTATGGGCTCTCCAAATCCACTACCTCGAACCATATTGCCTCTCGGCGGAAATGATCCTTGTCCCCAAAGAGGACATCCATCTTGATCTTGCCGATTGGTGAGCAGGACAGGCCGGGTATGATGCCGTGGAACACAGTCCGGCTTGGCATGAGTTGCTTTGGCTTGATGTTGAGCTTCTCCATTGTATCTCGGTACAGTATGTTGATACTGCTCCTGCCGTCTATCAGCACGCGGGAGAATCGGGCGGCACGCCTCTCCATCATCAGGGTGGCATCCAGAACCAGGGCATAGGAGCCAGGAGACGGCATCACATCTGGGTGGTCGTCCCGGCTCCAGCTGATGGGTTTCTCTGACCAGTGCATGAACTCAGGGTTACTGGAGGCGACCGCGTTGACTTCTTGCTGCTGTCGGCGCCGGCTGCGCCAATCTTCTGTCTGGCTGGTGAACACGACATAGGTGGCTCGCTCGTCGAGGAACTCGTCTTGGACAACTCCGACTACAGGCCGAGCGGCCGGCTGCTGCGGGGCAGGAAGCGGCTGGCCTGTAGGTGGAGGCGGTAGCAGCCCCTCGCCCTTGGAGATTCGGGTGAGCCAGTGGCACTTCCAAGTTGTGTGGTTGGATGGCTTCGCGCCGCTGTGGAACTTGCAGGGGGCGTCGAGAGTTTGCTCGTAGGAGAAAGCCGGCTGCCAAGCCGGCCTGCCGCCCTTCTGCTTCTTAGGAGCCGTCCGTCCCTCAGGCTGTTCTTCTTCGATCGTGGCCACCTGCCGGCTAGTGGAAGGTGACATAGGGGCCTTGCGCTTGTGGTCGTTTTGATACGGGCGGCGACTTGATTCTCCAGCCGGCGTCTTGGGAGCCGGCGCCAGCACTTTTCCGGAGGCGTCTACCCGGAGCTCAGTCTTCATTGAGGAGTCGGCCATGGCATACTTGTCTGCGATGATCAGTAGCTCGTCAAGGGGTTGCCGTCTCGTCGCAGAGGAGTCGGTGCTTGAGGAGAGTGCCCTCGTGGCACCCGGCGGTGAAGTACTCAATGGCCTGAACCTCGTGCACCCCTTCGCAGGAGTTACGGAGCTCGGCCCAACGCGTGAGGTAGTTGTGGGTTGATTCGTTGGGCCCTTGTACGCACAAGGAGAGCTGTCGGGGCTTGGGAGCCCGTTTGTAGTTGCTGGTGAAGTTGCGTATGAAGGCTTCAGTGAAGTCCAGCCAGCTGTTGACGCTGTAAGGCTTGAGGCTGTTGAGCCAGGTGCGCGCGGTGCCTTGGAGCATCAGGGGGACATATTTCACGGCAACGCGTCGGTTGCCGTTCGCTATGCGAACTGCGGTGGAGTAGTCGATCAACCAGCCTTCCGGCTTCACGGAGCCGTTGTACTTGGGCGTGTCTCTTGGGAGCGAGAACCCTTTGGGAAAGGGCTCGTCGCGGATGCGAGGGCCGAAACAAAGCGGGCCGACATCTTCTTCTTCTTCCAGGGCCAGGGATCGCGCAAGGCGGTCGATCCGATGGCGGGCATCATTCTCGCCGACTCCTTCGCGGCGACCAAGTCGGCTGCTGAGAGTCGGATGCTCGACAGGCGGCGGGGTGGGATATCTTTCCCCGCGAGGCGGAGGAGGCAGGTCGCCTCGTCGTTCCGCTCCTCGAGGACGGCCTTTTGCGTTGCGCTCGATGGTGATGCGAGTCCGGCTGCGGCTAGCAGCCGGCTCCTTCTCTTGTCTTGTATGGGTGCCACCCGCAGTCGGTGTACGCGACGCCGCGCCGTGCTCTCGGCGAGGGGGCTTCCAGCTCGGACGCCGGCTTCATGCCGCTCCGCGGCCGCGTCGGTCAGCTGCTGGATGCGTCTGGTCATGTAGGGGAGCTTGTCGGCCCCCAGTCTGTTTAGCTCATCAACGATCGACTGGGCGGCGCGTAGATTCTCGCGGGGCGTGGCGTAGACTGGGCGGTCCGCTCCTAGCGTGCTGGCGATGGCCGCGTTTCGTTTCTTGACAATGCCGACTCGGCTTGGCCCTTCTGGAGGCGGCGTGCCGAAGGCGGCGCGGTCGACTTCGCGCTGGTGGGCCTCCGTGAGGCGCCTCATGGTGGCTATCTTCTGGCCCTCCGCAAGGAGGGCGAGGCGGCGTGCTTCCAGGGTCTCAGCGTCGGCGTCCGCCGGGATGGGGGTGGATAGATTGTGCAATGCAGCCTACAGGGCGTCGCGGGCGTTCTCGTCAGAGGCAACACCATGGCTAATGACTAGCACTTCGGTGACGGTGCTGCCGCCACTGTCGGCTCAAGGGAGAGGGTCGTCGAAGATGATCACGTCGGTGGGGAAGGCGTCGAGCGACGCCGTGTCGGAGTCGACAAGCATCGGGTCGGTGGAGCCAACCGACTCCAGGTCCGCGGTAGGCTCGCCCGAGACGTGGAGTTGGTCGAGGAGGCTGACGAGGCGGCTCTCAGGGCAACCTGTGCCCGCGTCAGATGCGGGCTCGTCGGAGATGCGAGTCTCGCCAAGAAGATCGGCGAGGCAGCTCGCTGCACAGGCGTCGTCGACGCTTTGCAGCGCATCGGGGCAAGCGCCATCGGGCGTGCCGGGCTAGCTATGCACGCTGGGGAGGAAGAGGGTTCCCGTCCAGAGCAGGTCTCCGGACGATGGTGCACCTGGCCCCACGGTGGGCGCCAAATGTCGGGTGGTAGGTGCGACATATGCCAACGGGTGGCTTATCATTGTGGGAGCCAGTAAGACATCGCGGGTGCCTGGAAACGGAATAAGGCGAAGACATGCACGCCGGCGGATCTTACCCAGGTTGGGGGCTCTCCATGGAGATAATACCCCTACTCCTGCTTTGCGGGGTCTCCGCATGATCACTAGATCGATAAGAAGCTACAAGTGGCTCCTTGAGCTGTTCGGTGGGAGGAGGAAGAAGGGCAAGGCTAGCTCTCTTCTCTCCCTATGGTAGTGTCTAAAACTCTCTGAGATCCCCCTTTGCATGGGTGTCCCGGGGGGTTTATATAGGCCTACCCCCGGGGGTACAATGGTAATCCGGCTGGACGTGGGTCCAGGCCGTCAGCGTCTACGACCGTCGGCTTTTTCGCTGGCTCCTGGGGCCCGCCGACTGGAGGGTCCCGCCGGCTGCCGGCCCATTGGTCGACAGGCCGTCCCCACCGCTTGGGGGGTCTTGTCAGGGGCTGGTTACTGTTGCCTCGCCTCTGATGACGAGGGCTTTGTCAAGGTAAGCATGGCTACAGTGTTGCCGCCTTGCGGGCGCTCACTATAGCCTTACCTCGTCTTGTCTGCTTAATGGTGCGTGCGCCCCGAAGAGGGGAGCAAGCCGGCTACAGGAAGCCGGCCTGGCCTTAGGCCGGCTGGGGGAGGCCAGGCCGCCTTCGGATGTCTCTCTGACCGAAGGGGCCCGTCGCTTTTGGGCCGTACCAGCGGCCCGTCGTGGATGGCGTCATGATTCGCATGGCAACAATGCCTCGCCGGACAGGAGATGTCCGCCCTGTACGGCGTACTGTAGCCATGCACGTTCCGGGATTTGGGGGTGGCAGGGTCCACTGTAGCCATGCCCCGTCTTGTCACCGTTATGGGGGGTTGACTTTAGGGTGCGGCCCATGGCCGCCTGCCATGGGCCGACTTTCTTGGAGTCGGTCCTTCATGGGCCGGCTTTCTTGGAGTCGGTCCTTCATGGGCCGGCTTTCTTGGAGTCGGTCCTTCATGGGCCGGCTTTCTTGGAGTCGGTCCTTCATGGGCCGGCTTCTTGGAGTCGGCCCTGTTGTGGCATCCCCCAAAGATTGTTTACGGCCGGGCCGCCTTCCGCCAGTCGGCCTATGTGATAGCCGGCCGGAAGAAGGCGGCCCCATGTCTTGGGCGCTTCAAGGCTCGGTCGGCCTATTGTTTTTCTGAGGGCCAAAGGGAGCCTGTTAGGCTACCCGTGGTCATTTACTCCGACAGCAACAAAGCAGCCACTAACGCCGCACACGATTTACGCGAGCTAGTGGACGAAAGTGTCGGCGCGACCAGGTCCATCTACGGATCTAGAGGGCACGCTCCAGCGAAGGATTATGGTCACCAAAGCGATCATACTGATGGATTACCAGTTCGGAATCAACACCGAACACAACAACAGTCAACAACATGCCACAACATGTCCAGATACAGAGGAGCTGCTCACCCTCTGTGCTTCACCGAAGAGGTACTGGACCACGAATTTCCACAGGGTTTCAAACCCGTGAACATAGATGCATATGACGGAAGGACAGACCCCGGAGTCTGGATTGAGGATTTTATCCTGCATATCCACATGGCTCGTGGGGAGGAACTCCACGCCATCAAATACCTTCCCCTCAAGCTGAAGGGACCAGCTCGGCACTGGTTGAAAAGCCTCCCCGAAAATTCAACCAGAAGTTGGGAGGAACTCGAGGATGCCTTCAGGGCCAATTTTCAAGGGACCTATGTCCGACCTCCGGACGCAGACGATTTAAGTCACATAATTCAACAGCCCGGAGAGTCCGCCCGCAAGCTTTGGAACATATTCGTCACTAAGAAGAATCAATTTGTCGATTGTCCGGATGCCGAAGCCCTAGCGGCCTTCAAGCAGAACATCCAGGACGAGTGGCTCGCCAGACACCTCGGCCAAGAAAAGCCGAGGACAATGGCAGCCTTAACAAGCCTTATGACCCGCTTTTGCGCGGGTGAAGAGAGCTGGTTGGCCCGTAGAGGCACCAGTGACCCAAGTACATCCGAAATAAGGGATGGCAATGGGAAGCCATGGCGCAATAAAAACGAACATTGAAACAAGGAAGAAAGTCCGGACAACACAACAGTCAACGCCGGATTCAGGGGCTCTCGACCCGGTCAACAAAAGAAGCCATTTAAAGGCAGCAAAGAAGGACCGTCCGGCCTAAATAATGTCCTGGACAGAATGTGCCAAATTCATGGCACCCCCGAAAAACCTGCGAACCACACTCATAGGGAATGTTGGGTCTTTAAGCAGGCTGGCAAATTAAATGCCGAACACAAGGGAAGGGAAACACCAAGTGAAGATGAGGATGAGCCTCGCCAGCCGAACACTGGGGGACACAAAAAATTCTCACCAGAGGTAAAAACAGTAAACAGGATCCACACGACTCACATACCCACGAGAAGGCGCGAACGCACGCTCAGAGACGCATATGCTATAGAGCCCGTCACCCCCAAACTTAACCATTGGTCGGCCTGCCCGATCACATTCGATCACAGGGACTGCTCGACTAGTATGCGGCATGGAGGATCAACTGCCTTGGTGCTCGACCCAATAATCGACGGATGCCATCTCACTCACGTCCTCATGGACGGCGGCAGTAGTCTTAACGTAATATACCAGGACACTGTCCACGGGATGGGGATAGACCCATCCAGAATCATCCAACGTAACACCATCTTTGAAGGGGTGATACCAGGCGTCGAATCCCGTTGCAGGGGCTTCCTCGTATTAGAGGTGATATTCGGCTCCCCAGGCAACTTCAGAAGTGAAGAACTACTCTTCCCCATCGCCCCCCTCCAAAGTGGTTATCATGCATAGCTCGGGAGAACGGCCTTCGCCCGCTTCAACGCAGTACCGCACTATGCCTACCTTAAACTCAAGATGGCCGGCCCACGTGGCGTCATCACCGTTAACGGAAGCACAGAGCATTCATTACGTGCCAAAGAGTATGCGGCAGCTCTAGCAGGCGGACTCTAAGCGGCCTCTAATATATGAACGCATGATTGGTCCTCAAGACCACGGGCACGGTTAGACGAGTCCGGCAGCCCAGATAAACCTGAGCTAGGCGCTACACATGTAATCCCATAGAGGACACCAGGGGCTATAGATATTTAATAAAGCCCAACTCTTGGCTTGACCTTATTAACAAGCCAATGTCTTTCACTTTTACTATGCATTGGTGATAGCCAACTCTTCGCACGCTTACGTCATACTCTTCTAAATGCGTTTTTCTTTTTACAGACACCATTCGTGCGATACCCTCCCAGGACACGGCACAACGGAGACAAAGGCGCAGACGTGCAGCAGGGCCCCGCTCAAAGGTTTCTCTTTAGATTAAGCCCCTGTGTAAACCTTTTTTATTGTCTCTTGTTGTTTACACATCCCATGGGAACGACACCCACAGAGGATACTGCCGTTATTGGCATTTCGCCACGACAGACTAATGCACGTACCTGGAAATACAGGGTTCATAATAAAGGGCGTTACTCAGCCCAGTATATGTTACAAAGTCTGAATACCTTCGGGAGTGCTCGGCGTCACGAGTTTGGCCTTATATGCATCAGCTCCGAATCATGTCTTTGGTCAAATGTTGGGTTTGCCCGGCTCCTAGGTTTGCCGCCTTACGTTCCGTTCTTATCAGCTAAGGCGGCCAAAGGAGAACTACTACGATTGTGCCCTGGTTATTCCGGATGAGCACCTCAGTAGAGTAAGACGAAAACTGACTGTCATGATATAGCGAGAGATTGTTCAACCACTCGAAGACTTATTGGAATCTTTAGGATTCCTCTGCATTAACTAAGGACCGTTTCCTGGTCATGTACACACGCGCCCGTATTCGGATGCACGCGAAGGTACAAGGGGCTACATAGTAGCCCCACCGTCAAACTCCTATGGCGAAGTGAAAGTGTTAAAGCTATATAGTCCGATTGCCTAGTTTGACATGCGATCACCTCCTTAATGGACCAAGACGTTGGATCAAGTGTGATTGTGCATATTCTCGCGAACACCCCCGCATTGCATGCATGGGGGCTGAAGCCAACGACTGCTAACTTTCAGATTACATATATACAAAAAACGGCCGCATAGGAGGCACAATAACACTTTCGGGCAAAGAGTATAAACATAGCCTTCATAACTAAAATAGCATTTTTTTACAATAAAACGATTTCTCACTCGAACATGACATCCTTCGAGCACTGAGCCTCTACTAAGCGAGCACCTTCTGTTACCTGCTCCAAGTAGTGCTCGGCCGGATCCTGGCCTCTCGCCGGATTCTGGGTCGCAATGATGGTGGCCTCCATATCTGTCCAATATGCTTTAACACGGGCAAGAGCCATCCGTGCACCCTCTATGCACGCCGACCTCTTCATGGCATCGATCTGCAATACGGCACCAAGGAATTGTTGCACTAAACCAACATAACTGTCCGGCTTAGGCCCCTTCGGCCATAGATGGTCTATTACACACCGCATTGCAAGACCGGACAACCTATGAAGCTCAGCCACAGCAGCCATCCTCTCACTCAACAGCAATGGGCACGTGGGAGCACTGCATTGCGACCAGAACAGCTTCTCCACTTCATTATCTTTTTGATCCTCAAAAAACTTGGCCGCATCAGCCGTACTCTTTGCCAAATCCGCATACGCGTCTACAGGGCTCCAGCGTCGATCCAGGGGAGCATACTTCGGATCTAAAAACTTCATCCGCAATAAATAGGGGTTTCCAGCCGCGATTTCTCTGGCCTGTCGAAGCTCCTCCCGCGCATCCCTGATCTCGGACTACGTCTCCTTGGTCGCATCAAGTGCCTTCTTCAGGTTAGCCGAATTAGCCTGATTCTCTTCTTCAAGGAGCTCATACCGGTCGACGGCATTTTTCAGCTCCACAGCCATCTTGGTTATTTTGTCTTCGCTTTGGCGATGAGCATCCTGTTCGGCTCTCAACTCTTTGGCCGCCTTTAGGGCAGCCGCATTGCTAGCCCGGGCTTGTTCCTTGGTCAGGGCAAGTTCCGCCCTCAGGGCTTCCACGGCAGCAGCACCGTCTGCAGTCCAAGCGTTAATATTATGCTCCTCTCAATTTTTTCCTATAAAAAATAAGGAAAGCAGAGCACATACCTTGTGACTCATTAAGCCGCTCGTTCACAAGTGTGATATCGGCATCAATAACTCCAATCTACCTCCTCAGTTCAGCAACTTCAACGGACCGGTCGGCTGCTTGATCTTTAGACACCTTCGCATAAATATAGCACGATCATTACTTAACAATGTGATCCTCCGTTTGCCGCCTAGGGCTGGCAACCAGAGTCTCAGGGGCTACTATCCATATGGAGCACACCTAGCGCGTGCGTCACAGTCAAAAATCATGTATTTTCATTACATACCTCAAAGCCTCTGAGCAGGCTCGTAAAGGCTTTATTCAACCCGCTTGTGGCGGATGAAATCTTCTCAAGCACCATGCTCATTATTGAATGGTGCTCCTCCGAGAGAGAAGCTCGCTCCAGAAGGCCCGTCTGTGTGTCCGGCCGGACGCCTAACTGTGTCGGACCCTTCTTATCGCCCCCCATGGGAGCCGAACACTCCGGGCTCAGGGCGGCCGAAGTATTAGCTTCTGGCTTCGGTAGATCTGGATTCCTCCGTGACGACACCTCGGGGTCACCCGCCCCATGAGGCGAAGAGGTTGGTGGGGTCTCACTCGCCATCATCTCCGAAAGGAGATCCACCAAAGACGAACTATGTCGAGAAGAGCTGCTAGCCGGACTGCAAAGAATGGATCTTGGTTATTGTTCTCGGAGAAGGAAGCAGTACCTTCGTATTTACGATTAACTTACAGCTCGGCTGAGGGCTGGCCATTGGCGGGCATGGCGCGGTGAGGGCGCCCTACGAGGCAAGGCCCCCTGGTGAAGCTTTCTTCCCTTGTCTGGGCACCTCCGTCTCCAAGTCTTCGGAGGCGGCCCTCTTCTTCCCGCGAGGGGAGGAGGCCTTAGACCCCTCCCCAACTATCCTCCTTTGGGGAGGTAGTAATTCCCTCGGTTTGGATGTACAATGTGTGAAGTTCTGCTTCTCTATTCTTCCCTTTGTGTTTCCCCGATGGCACTTTACTTAGCACACGACCAAGCATCTTGGCTATGGTGGGACTCGATGAGCCTTCGGAAAGTGGCGCCGGACACCTGATTCTCTCCGCCTTGGTGACCCATTCCTGGCCAGGGAGGATTTTCAGGATAATGTTATGATAAAAATAAACATATTGTTCGGTTTCTGGGTTGCTTACTTGGGTATCTGGGCGATTGCAGCTCAGTCCCGCATCCTCGGTGGTGTCCGGACACTTTATTTGTGGTCCGAAGAATAACTTACACATCCCTTCGAGCGTGACGCCGAAGAAGTGCAGAATAGTCCGTGGACCTTCCGGATTGAACTCCCACATCCGGAGAGGCTGGCGTTTGCACGGCAAGATCCGTCGGACTAACATTACCTGAATTACGCTTACAAGGCCGATGTCCCTCTCAAGAAGCTCCCGTATGCGGCTCTGCAACGTTGGTACATCATTAGCAGGCCCCCAATCTCGTCCTACGTTGGCCCACTTTGTGCCTCTGGGAGCCGTGACGTAAAACCACTTTGTGCCTCTAGGAGCCGTGACGTAAAACCACCTCCGCTGCCATAGATCGGACACCTCCGGGAAGGAGCCCTCTAGCCATGGGGCGTCGGCATTCCTGCTTATTGCAGCACCTCTACACTCCGCGTGTCGCCCCGCTATCATCTTCGGCTTCACATTGAAGGTCTTGAGCCATAAGCCGAAGTGCGGGGTGACATGGAGAAATGCTTCACACACAACAATGAACGACGTGATATGAAGGATGGCGTCCGGAGCTAGATCATGAAAATCTAGCCCGTAGTAGAACATGAGACCTCTCACGAAGGGATCAAGAGTGAAACCTAAGCCGCAGAGGAAGTGAGACACAAATACAACGCTCTCATTGGGCTCGGGAGTAGGGATGATCTGGCCTGGAGCAGGGAGCCTGTGCCTAATGTCAGCAGTCAGGTATCCGACCTCCCTAAGCTTCGCGATATCCTCCTCTGTGATAGAGGAAGCCACCCACCGGCCTTGAAGGTTGGATTCAGACATGATTGAAGATCCGGAGGGCTTAAGCTTGGGCTTCGGGTGTTGGGACTCGAGATGCGAAAAGGCGCAAGCGTGGTAGAAAAGAGGGATAGGCCTCAGCCCCTCTATAAAGGGGGTGAATATCAAGTGTCCTCAGCGTAACTGCTTGGGGCTTACCTAAAAAACACGGAGTCATACCAACAGTTGTCATGGGGTTGCGCACGCCCGTATTGATGGAAGATCCTGCGATAAGGGGAACACGATCTCTGCTTTGGCAAGGTGTGCCAATAAAACCGCCTCGCAACACGTATCGAGGTAGGCCAAGAAAAACTGGTTCATGTTGGGCCAGGCCACGGTGTAAGAGCACGCCGTACAAAAATTGCCAGCAGATCAGATTTATGAAGTGTTATGCTCTCTACGGTGGTGTGCGGAAATTATCTCACAAAGCTGGACACGATCCTCAATCTGCGTTCGATTACTCGGAGATGGAACCCGCCTTGCAATGCTGAAGATAAACTGCGCGCCGGACTCATCGTCATTGAAGCCTGGTTCATGGGCTATTGAGGGAGTCCTGGATTCGGGGGTATCCAGACAGCCGGACTATATACTTTGGCTGGACTGTTGGACCATGAAGATACAAGACTCAAGACTTCGTCTCGTGTCCGGATGGGACTCTCCTTTGCGTGGAAGACAAGCTTGGCGGTCCGGATAATAGATTTCCTTCTTTGTAATCGACTCTGTGTAAACCCTAGCCCCCTCCGGTGTCTATATAAACCGGAGGGTTTAGTCCTTAGACACAATCATAATCATCATAGGCTAGCTTCTAGGGTTTAGCCTCTATGATCTCGTGGTAGATCAACTCTTGTAATACTCATATCATCAAGATCAATCAAGCAGGAAGTAGGGTTTTACCTCCATCGAGAGGGCCCGAACCTGGGTAAAACATCGTGTCCCTTGCGTCATGTTACCATTAGCCTTAGACGCACAGATCGGGACCCCCTACCCGAGATCCGCCGGTTTTGACACCGACAATGAGTAAATACAGTGATACAAGAGCAAAGCAATCATAGTTAAAAAAAGGTGTGCCTAAGAAAGCGCTTAAGCGCGCCTAGGCTTTAGGCGTTGGCAAAACGCATTGCGCATAACTACGCTTAATCTGTGCATAACTGCACATAAGCATGCGCTTTGGTCAGTAAAGCACAAGGCGGTGGCAAAATGCACAATTAACGCCTAGCGCTTTTTTGAACTATGATAGCAATGGAATCTTAAATTAGATAGTTGTTCTTCAAGTTTAGGCACTTGTTCCAAATGAACAGAGTACAGTAAGATGCAAGAATATAATACTTAAAAATAGAAAATGAGCTCATAGACCTTACCACATTCTTGGTTCGGGACCAGTATAGAACAAGGCGTTCCCAGTCATCGCCCAGTAAATGTGTCTCAGGAGAACATAAGGGAATTTGATGAGTTTCTTTGCCGGTGAAGTACGTTTTCTTCAGGTAATTCCGATACTGCCACCAATCATTCTTGAAGATAGCAGAGGTATTAGCACATGTTACCTCACCCTGAGTTTCCAAATCGGTCCTTCTCTATAGAGAAAAATGGGAAATTTGCTGCATTATAACCATCATGGAGGTAGGATGTATGGGACAAAGCAAAGTAATTGCCATGAATAACAATACTTACACATAACTCCTGGACAAACACCTGCAACTGGCATTTTCCTTCATCTTCAGTATAATATTTCCAAGATGGGAAGATACGCACATACAATTTAACAACATCAAATGCGATAGATGCTAAACTATGACTAGCTGGTTATGCTTCCTCCACAGGAATAGGAGTACTAACTGGTGGAGTTGGGGTTCGCCGTGATAGTACTGGCCCTTTGGGCACTGGAGCTGCCTTACTAACTTCTCTTGTTTGGGAGCTCTGTGGTGGAGATGGTGTTGTGTCAACAGGAACTGGGTTACTATCTGCTGGGGTTGGGGTTAGATTGGGTGAAGCTAGTTCTCTATACATCATAGTAGGGGTACAATCTGCGAGAGTTTGGGTTATGTTTGGTAGGGCTGGTTCTTATGCATGTACAACCGGGGTGCTATCTCCACCAAGAGGTAGCACTGTTTTATTTGAAGACTGTATTTTTAGTCCGCTAGATACTGGCATCACCCACTCCAATTCAAATGACTGATAAACAGGAAACACAGTTGAATGTACAGACAATGTATGAGAGACAGGTGCAATAGATAGTGTGGAAAAAAGAGGGCATGAAATAGTTGACATGTATATTGTTTAACTAAAACGGATAGCATGACATAATTTCACATATATGATGTCTATCTAAACTGGATAGCATAGCATAACATAATTCAAAGATATGATGAATAACTAAACAGGATCGCATGACATAATTCACCTACATGTTATCTAAGTAATCAGGATCGCATCATTTAATTCACATATGTGATTTATATGCTAAATAGAGGGCATTCGATATGATGTCTGAACTAAGAACATGGTGTTGAATATTGTGTATATGATGTCTAAACTATGCAATGCAAGACACCATATGCATGATATGAGCAGTATAACCATGCCAAGTTAGAGCATACACCTCGGTGGGGGAATAGGACTGGTCATTTGTCTCTGAATCCATCTCCGAGGAGCTATCGGGACCCAACAAGAGATCTGCTTCGACATGTAGCACTATCTGCTCTGAAGGCCTTGTTTTCACTCCAGATTTTTCCATCTCCCACCAAAATGGCTAATTCACAGGAAGAGTAGTTTAATGTACAAATATTGTCGACAAATGGAAATGTAATGAAGAAAAGGATGGGCAAGATATCATTCAAATATATGATGCCTGGTTAAACAGGATGGCATTGCACATTTCACATATATTATGGCTGGCTAAAAGACATGAGACTGCATAATTCCCATATATGATATAGAAACTAAACAGGTGGGATTACAGAACATGTCTAAACTAAGAATATGTCATATATGATGTCAAAAGTAGGCACTGCAAGGCAACATATGCATGATATGACTAACATCGCCATGCCAAGGTAGAGAAAACACCTTGGAGGTAAATAGGAGTGGTCAGCGGCATCTGAATCCGCCTCAGAATAGATATCTTCCTCTGGATTACAATCTTGAGAGGGGTGGGGAGGGTTTGCCATTGAACCCACCATGGAGCAATGTCTGCATGACATTGTATTGCCGCGCAAAACTCTTCTCTTTTTCTCTACATGTTCAGCATGATTGTGTACAATATCTGACATGCATACGAAAAAAATATGGTGAGATTATGTAAGGAGAGCATGCAGAAATTTAGAGTGATGGTAACAACTAGTGGATGGATCCAAAAATAATGATAGCAGGCTGATGATTGCTTTAATTTAATAAAAAGATAGATGATGATTGCTTTACTATTTGTTTCCCACCCAAGATGAACAACATAGGCATACCCTAGGTGAACCAGATATTAGACAGACATACTATTCATTGCTGACTCGATATGTGCCCCACAACTAATTTAGAACTCAAGTTTGAACACTAATTTGGACCTGACTTGGAGTCCAAGAGGTGAACAGGATGATAAAGTAGTAGGCAATTTTAAGCAATGCATAACATAAGCAGAAACAAAAGAGTGTGACCTCTCTTGTGGACCCGTGTACTCCTCAGGTTCATCTGCCGACTCGATGATGGTGATGCCATTGCGGTGGGTGCCAGCGGCAGGGAAGGAGATCTGAGGCGGCGAAAGACTGTCAGGAGTCGTGATGTCTAGTTTGGTGGATGCTTCTGTCGATGGAGCAGCTCGGGTGAGGTGGACGACGTCGCGGCAGGAGCAGGACAAACCACACAAAGTTCCCTTCGACACCTACCTGTAACTGAAGCAATTCTATAAGGGCTCATTTGGCTTGCATGATTCTAAAAACGCAGGGATAGGAAAAACACTGGAATAGGATAGGAATGCACATGATAAACAAAGCATTTGTAAACACAGGATTTCCGTCAACTTGGGTGTTTGGTTCACAGGAATTGGAAGAGCATAGGAATGCAAAGAAACATGGCCAGAATAAAGTGAAACCATATGAAAGCGTGTACAGTGAAAATGTTATTCTGCCACTAATGCACTTGGTCTTGTTTTCATGCATAGGATTTTGAAAAGTAGGTCCAGGTGGATGTTTTGCTTCATTCCTTTCAACAAAACGCATGAATAATTGAATAGTAGAGTGCCATTGGGAAATTCTTTATTGCTATGTTTTTCCGTTGAACCAAAATAGCCCTAATGGATCGACATGAATTTATAGTAATAAGTGATGCAACAAGTGTACAACCTCTTTGCCGTAGCCGTGTAGACCTTAGCATCATTGGGTTGGTCGTTGAAGCAGTTGTGGCAGAGGTGGCTGTCGGAGGTGTGGAGGAAGGTATGAGGAATTTGTAGACAGCGTCCAGGGCACTGCTCTGTTGTGATGGATCGTTCTGTCGTTGGAGCAGCTCCGGTGAGCCGTAAGACATCAAGGCTGAAGCAGCACAAGACAGACATCGTCAATCTCAAGTGGGATTCTAATAGCATCTCCAATAGATGATGTAAAATTTACATCACCAAAAACCACCTTACTACAACATAGGTAAAAACTGTTGACTCTGAACTTAACTGTTGAAACTGAAATTTACCGTGGAATCTGAATGTTACTGTCGAAACTGAACGCAATGGTAGCAGAGAGGCACTTGACATGTAGTTTAGGGAGGGCCTGCGGTTCATCTTCAACCTGCAACCCCCTGAGCCGCTAGCCACCACCGGCTGAACCGCCGGCCCCATCGCCGCCTCGCCGCCCCGAAACAACTCCCCACCGCCGCCCCGGCCAGCCCTCTAGGCCCCCCGCCCCCACCCTGAACCCTAAGATAGATAGTGGGGTACCTCTTCGGCGAGCCCCCGTCCCCGCTACGGGTGGTTCTTCCTTAACTCCGGCGAGCCCACCCAACCCCTGAAAATCGACTGACCCAAAAGTCGATTCAGTTGACTGAAGTGTGGCTAAATTGGAGCAGAGCAGCAACACGAGTCAGGGGGAGAGCAGCAGCAGCAGCTGGGCGAGCGAGAGCCGGAGCAGCAGCAGCAGCGCGAGCGAGCGAGCGAGAGCTGGTATGACCGCCGCCGCCGAAGGGGCCTCGCACTGGGGGAGAGCCGCCGTGGAGATGTCGCCCGCGGCGTCGGCTTCAAGGTAGTCGCTCCATGGGGGTGCGGGATGGAGGATCGTCGGTGCCGGGAGGTCAAGTTAAGGAGAAGGTGTGATGCGATAAGTGTACAACCTCTTTGGTGGCGCCGAATAGGCCTCGGCTTTGTCCCAGGAGTCGGTAAGGATGTTGCGGTTCCGGTGGAGCAGGTTAAGGCGGCGCTGTGGGGATGGAGCAGCCGCGATAGACGAGGCGATCATCAGAGCAGCTCCTTGGAGGTGGAGGACGGGGCGGCTGAACCGGCTTGACGATGAGATGGACGATAGATCCTCATCCAGGGAGGTGGACGAGGGATGTCGAGATGTTGCGGTGGACGACGTTGTTGGGGAAGAGGCTCCGGCTGGGCAGCGGTGAGGTGGCGGATGGAGGAGGGTGGGGTTTCGCGGCTGGAGTGGAGAGGTTATGGCGGCCTGGGATTTCGAATGGCGAAAAGGGGGCGATGGGAGGGGGTGAACCATGACTTAGGGATGCGCTTGTCCAAAATGTAGGGTGTGTTACAGAAGTACCCCCCATCGATTTAAACTATCGGCCCTTTCGACTCAGGGTTAGAAGGGGGATTTCGCGTGTCAGGATTTGGCAGCTGGAGGCAGTTTTCGCGCGCATTGTAATTTCGGGATAGCAAGGCGCGGGTTGTGAAGGCGCCAGTTTTGGGAGCACGATATCTGAATTTTCGGGATATAACAAGACGCGGGTTGAATTTTAGGGACAAGCCTAACTTGTACGTACCAAATCAATTCACACTTCCCTCAACCAAAAATAAAACGAAAAAAATAAAACTATTCACACAACACAAAGAGAGAGTCTTGCCCCCATTTTACTATACAAATGTTATTCAAAGCTACTCCCTCCTTCCATCTATATAAGGCCTAATGCGTTTTTCGATGCTAACTTTGACCAAATATTAGAGAACTAATATATGACATGCAACTTACACAAAGCACACCGTTAAATTTGTCTGTGAAAGGTTCTTTCAATGATATAATTTTCACATTGTGCATGTCATGTACTATTAATCTTGTCAATAGTCAAAGGTGGTCTTAAAAAACTCATTACATCCTATATAGATGGAAGGAGGGAGTATGAATCCATGTTATGTCCAATTAAATTTTTTCGCTTACTGTATAATGCATGTAACCTACTCATACCAACATTTTAGTGTATTCCAAATGTCTATACTACCGTTGCAATTTGAACCAAATTTAAATTCGTTTCTCTATTTCAATAAGAATCTACAATCATGAATGTTGCCAACTTTAACCATCATTCGTGTATTACCTTAATAACACACCACATGATTACTATAGAGATAGATATGAACTATGTGTACTACATGAATTCGAATTCTATTTTTTGAATACACTTGATGTTGATTCCAAATGATAGTACATTTTATGTACTAACTATATATTCATAATCTAAACCATGTTCCATACGTACACCATGTTTATCACACAAAGTATAGTGCCCCGCCCCCTACATTATGACAAGTATTTATATTTGAGCTGCAAAAGCCACACATTAGCCCAAATTATAATAAATGTTCTACATTATGATATCTTCTTAAAGTATCTGTATCCACTTTTTTATAATGAATTATGATCTTTGTTCGTCTTTTACACCTTCACGATCCTCTTCTATTTGTAGCTAGCTAGCGCTAACTTTCTATCGTGCATGCACAAGCCCGCCCCCCTCTCACCCACCCTTAGCGTCCCCTCAATCGTGCACGTTCATTATTTCTCTTTGGGTTGTCCACCCGCGGTGTGTGTAGGCCCCCGGGTCCTTCTTTCCGGCACAAACCGGTCGATATACCTCTCTAGCCAAGTGTGCCTACAACAAACACATATATACCTCCCCTCTTCTCTTCTCATCGTCCATGCCCCCCTATGTCCAATACGGTTCCACGCAGGTGCACACTCCCGCCCCTCTTTATATTGATCACATACTCGCACACTCCTCCCCCTCGACATAGTAGGCCTCTCGCACCACCTCCTAGCCGCACCACTCTCCCCCTGTCTGTCTCTCCGGACCTTATTTTCTTCTAACACATGCAGGCGTGTATATGAACTGATCTCCCTACATATAGTCAGGTCGACTATAATTCTTTTTCCCCAAGCATCGATACACTTACCTCGCTAGTTATATCTCTCTCTTTCTCGGACACATGACGGTTGATCTTCCTATGTAGTTACGTATGCTTACCACAACCATATCTTCTCCCCTCATCATCCTTGCATACCTCCCGACCCGTCTCTCACACGCACATGCATAGACAGACAGACATCCCCCACCCTCTCTTATTGATATTGCACTCATACCCTCCATCTGTCTAGCAGGCCTCTCCCACCATTTGTGAGATGCCACTCCACCACCAACCCTCCGACGCTCTACCTTTGTCTTTCTCCCAACCTTATTCCTCTGCTACACATATCCATGGATGTCGATCGATCTCCCTCAATACATAGCTAGGTCTCTCTCCTTCCCCACACACATACTAGTCGATCGGTCTCTGCCCCCTTGAGGAGTTCTGGATTAGGGGGTATCCGGATAGCCTGACTATACACTTTGTCCGGACTATTGGAGCGTAAAGATACAAGACCCAAGGCTCCGCCCCGTGTCCGGAGGGGACTCTCTGTTGCTTGGAAGACAAGCTTGGCGATCCGGATAATAGATTTCCTTCTTTGTAACCGACTCTGTGTAAATCCTAGCCCCCTCCGGTGTCTATATAAACCGGAGGGTTTAGTCCTTAGAGGCACAATCATAATCATCATAGGCTAGCTCCTAGGGTGTAGCCTCTATGATCTCGTGGTAGATCAACTCTTGTACAACTCATATCATCAATATCAATCAAGCAGGAAGTAGGGTTTTACCTCCATCGAGAGGGCCCGAACCTGGGTAAAACATCATGTCCCTTGCCTCCTGTTACCATCAGCCTTAGACGCACAGATCAGGACCCCCTACCCGAGATCCGCCGGTTTTGACAGCGACATTGGTGCTTTCATTGAGTGTTCCTCTGTGTCATCGCTGCAAGGCTCGATGGCCCGTCTCGTTGTCATGGACAACATCATCTCTGGGGGAGCGCTAGCGGTAGGCCAAACTCTCCGACTAGGCGGCTTCGTCATGGCCGCTCGATCGGCTTTCGTGCCGACGATGATCTCTCAGGTCATCGAAAACAGCCTCCACATCAATTCGAAACTCGCCGAACAGATTAATCCAATAGAGCTCTCCTCCCTGAATGAGCTCTTGGATAGAATCTCCGCTTTGGGAGTCGCTACAGACTGTGATCGAATCGGGCTTAAATCCGACCAGAGGGATATTAAAACCCCACTGGTCACCCACGAGATAGCGGTAGTGGAAGAGCCACACATGGATTATCCCTCTACTTTGAGGACGAATTATGTCCGGATCATCAAGCTCTCTGAGCCAGATACCCGCTCGCGAGAGAACATGACCCAGACCCCGGACTTAGAACCGGACATTGGGCCAGAAAAATCGGGCAGCACCCTGGATCCCGAGCTGTCAAACCCAGAAGCTCCTCTGCCCCTGGGCGTTAGATCGGATCAGAATCCAAATTCAGCTACACCCACCCACCCAGACTTAAACCGTCTCTCCCATATTAGACAAGGGCCCCAAGATACAGTACATCGCTACTGGGCCAGATTCCTGCTTGTGCTAAACAGGGTTAAGGACGGTCGTGAGGAAGACGCAATCTCACTTTTCTGCAAAAACTACACGAACAAAGGAATCCTTAATGCTATAAGTCACCGTGACATAGTACACTTTGACGACTTAGTAGCCATAGTATAGAAGTACTGTGCGATGGAGAGCACCTGGACAACCCAAACAGACTTCTGGGATAATCCGGCTCTCATAAATCCTTTGTCCGAACTAAAAGGGCAAACTCTCGTAAGTTACCCGATCCAATTCCCAAAAAACCAAAGCCCACTCCAAGGCATGGAACTGTATTGGAAAAATGGCTCAATGGGCCATGCAAAATTCACAGCACGCCAGATACTACGCCAACGCATAGCCTTAGAGCATGTTGGATACTCTAGTAGGTGGCAAAAAGTGGCGACGATCTTCTGGTAAGCCACAAAGCAGAGCAACACCCCGCTGAAAAAAACAATACGGTACTGACAGTCTTTGAGACTTTCACCTCAAATAATAGGCGCAGGCGAGCTCATCGAAATTTCGCTGAAATCTGCCACGTGGCAAAAATAAATCCGTGGACCGACACTGCTATAACCTTCAGTGCCAGTGACGAACCCCAATTCTAGACAGTTCGGGCACCAGCCGCTTTGGTCCTTAGCCCAATCGTGGACAACTTTTGGCTCACTCAAGTACTCATGGACGGTGGAAGCGGATTAAACTTGATCTATGAAGAAACACTCAACAAGATGGAAATTGATAAAGGCCGCATTGAGCAAAGCGGCACAACCTTCAGGGGAATCATCTCTAGTCGGGAGGCATGGTACGTGGGAAAAATCACACTCGATGTGGTATTCGGCACTCCAGAGAATTACAGGTCCGAAGAAATCACATTCCAAGTGGCCCCTTTCAGCAGCGGATACCACGCCCTTTTAGGGCAGGATGCATTCACAAGCTTTCAAGATATACCCCATTACGGGTACATGAAGCTCAAAATGCCCGGGCCCAATGGAATCATCACTCTAGCCAGTGACCGGACGTCGCACTCCGTGCCGAAAATAAAACCGCAGCACTAGCCCTGGAAGCATTATCCGAAGCCCTAGCGGCTGATGAATTAACAACGATGCGCACCACACTAGACAGGGACGACGTGATACTCGACAAACGACCCAAGTCCACCTCATTCAAACCCGCATACGAGATAGTCAAATTCCAGGTCCATCCAACGGACCCCACGAAGACAGCTTCCATCGGGACACAGTTGAGCCCCGCAATGGAAGCCGCACTACGAGACTTCCTACGCGAGAATTGGGACGTTTTCACCCGGCATCCTTCGGACATGCCGGGCATCCCACGCAGGCTGGCTGAACACAGTCTCAATTTACTGAAAGGATACAAGCCAGTCAAACAGTCTCTTAGGCGCTTTTCAGAGCCTAAATGGCAAGCCATGGGAGAAGAGCTAACCAAGCTACTTGAGGCCGGATTCATCAGAGATATCAAGCATCCAGATTGGCTGGCAAATCTGGTACTGGTACCGAAGAAGGACAAATCCTGGCGCCTATGCGTCGATTTCAAAGACCTCAATAAGGCTTGCCCCAAGGATCCCTTCCCCCTCCCTCGCATCGACCAAATCATCGACGCCACCGCAGGCACGACTCACTGTGTTTCCGCGACGCATACTCCGGATACCATCAAATAAAGGTGGCAGAGTCACGCCATATGGTCCTTTCTGCTTCAACACTATGCCTTTCGGGCTTAAAAATGCTGGCTCAACCTATCAACGCATGATTCAAACATGCCTGGAAAAGCAAATCGGCAAAACAGTGGAGGCATATGTGGACGACGTGGTCATAAAAACAAGACACTTTGAAACCCAAATAGATGACTTGAGGCTTACGTTCGATAACCTCCGAACATACGACATCAAGCTAAAACCGGAAAAGTGTGTTTTTGGCGTACCCTCCGGGAAGTTGCTCAGCTTCATTGTTTCCAATAGAGGAATTGAAGCAAACCCGGCCAAAATCCGATCTCTGTCGCAGTTGGCTATCCCAACAGACCTCAAGCATATCCTGAAACTAGCTGGATGCGTGGCTGCCTTAAGCCGCTTTATCTCCCGATTAGGAGAAAAAGCACTACCCCTTTACCGCCTTCTTCGATGCACCGAACACTTCGTGTGGACGGATGCAGCCGCGGCTGGACTGGATGAAATAAAGACCTCATTGGCCAGTAATCTAGTCCTGACAGCGCCAAATATCAGCGAAGCTATGCTATTGTACATAGCTGCAACACATCAAGTTGTAAGCGCAGTACTCGTCGTCGAACGAGAAGCAGACGGATACAAATTCTCGCTCCAAAAGCCGGTATATTACGTGTCCACGGTCCTCACCCCATGCAAATCCCGATACCCGCACTATCAAAAGATAGCATACGCGGTCTTCATGGCATCCCGGAAGCTACGACACTACTTCCAAGAGTGTTTGATTACGGTGGCCTCCGAAGTACCACTCAACGACATAATAAAAAACCGCGACGCTACAGGACGGATTGCTAAATGGTCCATCGAGCTCCTCCCGTTTTGTAGGCGTTCTGGGAACGGGGGTCCCCAGACTTGCCTGCCTGCGGCCTGCGGTGTGGCTCAAGTGGGGGCCCAATGCAGCCCAGCTTCATCAGCTCAAGCTCAAGACCCTCGCAAGGGGCCAAGCCTCGCGGGGCGGACGACAGGGAGCTTCGTCAGGAGCAGCCTCCTCAGGCAGGCTCGCGAGGAGGCGGAGAGATCAAGGCAGGGCACCTTCCGAGGGGCCCGTGACGCAAGCCATGACGGTCGAGGCCAGGCGGGCGTCGGCCTGCGCAATGTCCTTGTTTCCCTTTCGGTGCAAAGGGGGCAAGCACAGGCCAAGGCATCAGGCAAAGGTTACTGTTTCGGTGCAACGAGACCAAGACCAGCAGAACGGCAGGATGGAGGTCACCGTGGAGCCCAGGGCGGCGTCACCATCAGGGCCTTTGGCAGCCGAAGACCAACTTTAGTCAGGATAAGTGTACCAGATGTTCCCCTTCAAAATGGCCAATTGTTGGCACCCTTCCCGCTCATTATTTGGGAAGAGGCCTAGGGCCTCGCTCTATAAATAGGACTAGCCACCACAGGGTAGGGGATCGAGAGAAATAGATCGGTCAGAGAGAGAGAGAAGCGGCTGAACTCACCCAAGAAGTTCATCGCACCAGCTCAAGAACAGCCCCTCGCGAGGGTGTTCTCCCTTTGTATTGTTCACTATCAGCCCCTGAGGCAAAAATCCACCACACCACACACTAGAGTAGGGTATTACACCACAATGGTGGCCTGAACCAGTATAAATCGCGTGTCTCTTGTGTGTTCATCTTTCTTGCTTAGATCCTTGCGAGACTTTGAGACGTGAGCTGGTAGGGGAGAGATCTTCGTGCGCACCCCAGTGTTCGAACCTCAAGGGTCTGCTGGAACCTGAAATCCGACATTTGGCGCGCCAGGTAGGGGTGCGCCGGAATCTTTCTTCTGCTGGTCGTGTGTGATCTTCCGTCGTGTCCATGGCTGACGCTCGCTGAGCTCGCGCTGAGCATCGGGCTGCTCTTGCCACCCGTGTCGCCCAGACGGCGCTCATCGGCGGACGCCCCCGTCATTCTCCGTCGCTTGCTGCCAACGCCGCCACCGGCCCAGCGGGGAACGAGCAGCAGGCCTTGTCCCTGCATCCTTCGGTGCGGTGCGATAGCCGCACCGCCACCCCGTTGCTGACTCTAGCTGGTTCGTCGTCCCACGCCCGTCGCGCCCCCACGGACGCGCACGCCGTGCTGCTTCTGGCGCGTGAGCTCCTACACTACCGCCCCATTGAGGACCTCTACGAGGACTGGCTCGCCCGCATCACCGAGCTCGTCAGCGCCGCAGGGGGCTCTCCCATGTCGTCCCTCTCGCTGCCTCGCCCTCCATCTTGCGCAGGAGGCGAGGAGCAGGAGGTGCCTCCACCACCTCCTCCCCAAGAAGGCACCCTGGCTCCAAGGCGCATGGCCCCAGGACGAGACCCACCGCGTCCGGCGCCTGCGCGACAGGAAAGGAGCTGCCAAGAGATCGCTCGCCCCCAAGAAGGTGCTCGCATGCTCCCAGCACCGGTGCACCATGATCGCATCCCTGCACCACCACGTCAAGACCCCGCGCTCCTACAGGCAGCGGTGCGTGGGAATCTCCAGGAGCAAGCCCCACATCAGCAGAGAGCTCCGGTGGCCACTGTAGGCTGCCGCACTTTCACCTTCGAGCTGCGTAGCGTCGCATGGCCCGGCAAGTTCAAGCCAGACCTGCACCCGTGCTACGACGGCACTGCAGAACCCGTGGAGTTCCTCCAGCTCTACGAGTTGGGCATCGAAGCCGCCAATGGGGACGAGAAGGTCATGGCGAATTGGTTTCCCATGGCGCTCAAGGACGGTGCCCGCACCTGGCTCCTGAACCTGGCTCCTGGCACGATCTCCTCCTGGGACGAGATGCGCACCCGCTTCATCGCCAACTTCCAAGGTACTCGCGACCGGCCCCCGGCCATGAGTGACCTGCGCCGCATCAAGCAACAGCCGGGAGAGACCCTGCTGAAGTACATCCAGCGCTTCAACAACGCCCGCCTCAAGATCCCCAGGGTGACTGAGGAGGCCATCATCTCAGCGTTCTCCGATGGCGTGCGCGACATCAAGATGAAAGAGGATCTAGCAATCCATGAAGACATGTGCACATCACTGGAGCTATTCAACTTGGCTACCAAGTGCGCCAGGGCTGAGGAAGGGCGCCTTTGCCTCCTCGAGCTCCCGGCTGCCGACCCAGAAGAAAAGAAGCCCAAGGTCAAGGACGTGAAGCGCAAGGGGGCTGATGTGCTTGCAGCAGAGCCAAACACCAAGTGAGGCAGGGATCAGCCTTAGTCATCTAAGGGCAGCTGATACTGCGTGTACCACGACCTCCACACCCACAACACCAATGAATCTCAAGAGCTCAGGTCCGTGCGAGATGGGCGTATCGGCCGACGCCCCGACCGCAATGACCGGGGGTATGGCCGAGGAGGAGGAAGAGGTGGAGGACGATGGGAAGACCGTGGCCCTCACCAAGGGTGGCGTAACCGGCCTCGCGAGGACTGCTGGCAGGACCAGCCTCGCGAGGGAGGTTGGAGGGATCAGCCTCGCGAGGACCGCCCTCAAGGCAACGCAGGCCTCCCTCCTCTGCCACCACCACCAAGGAGGAATGAAGACCATCACCAGGATGAGGGGGCTAGGGGCTTCCAGGAGCCGCGCGCAATCACTTGCATCCTGGGCGGCGCTCAGGCCCCAGCCTCTCAGCGCATCTTCAAGCAGTTTGCTCGTGAGGTGAATGCAGTCCTCCCCAAGCTTGAGGCCACGCGCCCTCTCAAGTGGTCTGCATGCGCTATCACGTTCAGCTCAGCGGATCAGCTCAAGTGCGCAGCAACGGCCGGAGTCCTCCCGATGCTTTGTTCCCCAGTCATCTGCAATGTGCAAGTCACCAGGACCCTCATCCACGGCGGAGCTGGGCTCAACGTCCTGTCCGTCGAGACGTTCAACAATCTCCAAGTGTCATACGATCAGCTTCAGCCAACCAAGCCTTTCTCAGGAGTAACTGATGGTTCCACTGTTCTAATAGGGCAAGTTCGCCTTCCCGTCACCTTTGGGCAGCACAACAATTACTGCACCGAGCTCATTGACTTCGACGTCGCCCACATTCGCCTGCCGTACAATGCCATCCTTGGGGACCCAGCCTTGGCCAAGTTCATGGCAGTGACTCACCATGGCTACAATGCCCTCAAGATGCCAGGAAGCGGTGGAATCATCACTGTGCCTTGCGAGGAGAGGGATGTGGTGTGTTCTCTTGAGCGTGCTTCCAGGCCACGGCAATCGAAGACCCAGATCACAGGAGCGGGAGGCTCCCCGAGGCGGTCCCTAAGAAGAAGAAGGCTTCGCCTGGCCCAAACACTCGCGAGGTAGGCGCCTCCGGAGACGTTGCGGCAGGACCCGCGCCCGTTCAAGGGGCGCCACCCTCTGTCACATAGGAAGGCGCGCCCTGTGCCCTCCTCGGGCAGGGCTCGGGGGCTCTCTCCTGGAGGGCCACCGACCTCACCAAGGTCACGAGGGAGGCGCTCGGGCACCACTTGGAGGCGTGCTTCAAGGCACGTTTCCCTCAGGAAGGCATGAGGCAAGGAGGGTAAAACCCCCAAGAGTTCATCGCGAGAAACATTCAGGAGCTACAGGAGTCAAGAGTCATGCGTGGCAGTCGCCGCCTACCCGCCGCAGCCCCACATCCCGGCGAGGATGGTGGGCTGTGTGTCTGCATCGACGTACCAGGGCTCAACCGAGCCGCGTCTCAGGAGCGCCCCTGGCCTTCACGCGTGGGGCATTGTGAGGGTCCACCTCACAGCTACGTTCGCATGCCCTTTGGCCTGCCGAATGCGGCTGCTGCCCACCAGTGCCTAATGAGGAGCATCCTGGAAGCTCAGGTGGCCAGGCACCGCGCATTCCTGGAGGAGATGGAGATGGACCTTGAGGAGCCACCCGGACCGCCAGATCCTCTCGAGGCTCAGGGCTCTGAAGGCTCGTAAGGAATGGCTTCTTAACCACGCGTCGCCAGCTACTCCGAGACTCGCTCTGCAATGGTATCAGGTGACATCTTTTCAAGTTCTATTTTCAGCTGGGAGCGCCCACAGGGCCGCATCATTCCTAGGTCGTGTGGGTCCGTCCCTGCGGCATGTATCCGTTTTGCTTAATGTTTTTCACCTGCTTTGTTGGGGGCGCCCCTCGGGCTACATTATCCCCAGGCTGCTCGGGCCAGACCCAGTGGTGTTTATTTCTATGCATCTATCTAAATGGATTTGCTCCTCTGAGCTTAACCTGGTCCCCATGGTTATCATCTGCTACTTATTGCGGACCTCTCCGCGCGCATGCAAAGCACTTGCACGTTAAAAGGGGGGCACCTGAGCATCGTGACTCATGGGCTCTTACTGGCTCTCCAGCCCTCACCCCCTGGCCTTGACCCACGGCATTGTGACCTGTCATACCAGCGGCGGCTGAGCTCGCTCGAGGGCCGGGACCTGAGGACGTAGAGCATTTGCATTCTAACCACCCTGCGGGAACACACCATTGATAAAGGCCTAGAGCCAGGTGACACGTCTCCAACATATCTACATTTCCAAACACTTTTGCCCTTGTTTTGGACTCTAACTTGCATGATTTGAATGAAACTAACCCGGACTGACGTTGTTTTCAGCAGAACTGCCGTGATGTTGTTTTATGTGTAGAAAAGAAAAGTTCTCGGAATGTCCTGGAAATCCACGGAGGCACTTCTCAGAATTAATAAGAATTTTTGGCGAACGAATCAAGGCCAGGGGGCCCACGGGCTGTCCATGAGACAGGGTGCGCCCCCCCTAGGGCGCGCCCTCCTATCTCGTGGGCCCCCTGGACACATCCTGACCACAACTCCAACTCCATATATACCGTCTCGGGGAGAAAAAAATCAAGAAAAAAAGTTTCATCATGTTTCATGACACGGAGCCGCCGCCAAGCCCTAATCTCTCTCGGGAGGGCTGATCTGGAGTCCGTTCGGGGCTCGGAAAGGGGGATTCATCGCCGTCGTCATCATCAACCATCCTCCATCACCAATTTCATGATACTCACCGCCGTTCGTGAGTAATTCCATCGTAGGCTTGTTGGATGGTGATGGGTTGGATGAGATTTACCATGTAATCAAGTTAGTTTTGTTAGGGTTTGATCCCTAGTATCCACTATGTTCTGAGATTGATGTTGCTATGACTTTGCTATGCTTAATGCTTGTCACTAGGGCCCGAGTGCCATGATTTCAGATCTGAACCTATTATGTTTTCATGAACATATGTGTGTTCTTGATCCTATCTTGCAAGTCTATATTCACCTATTATGTGTTATGATCCGACAACCCCGAAGTGACAACAATCGGGACACTTCTCGGTGATGACCGTAGTTTGAGGAGTTCATGTATTCACTATGTGCTAATGCTTTGTTCAGGTTCTCTATTAAAAGGAGGCCTTAATATCCCTTAGTTTCCGCTAGGACCCCGCTGCCACGGGAGGGTAGGACAAAAGATGGCATGCAAGTTCTTTTCCATAAGCACGTATGACTATTTACGGAATACATGCCTACATTACATTGATGAATTGGAGCTAGTTCTGTGTCACCCTATGTTATAGCTATTACATGAGGAATCGCATCTGGCATAATTATCCATCACTGATCCATTGCCTACAAGCTTTTCACATATTGTTCTTCGCTTATTTACTTTTCCGTTGCTACTATTACAACTACTACAAAAACCCAAATACATTTATCTTTACTCTTGCTACCGTTACCATTACTATCATACCACTTTTGCTACTAAACACTTTGCTGCAGATACTAAGTTATCCAGGTGTGGTTGAATTGACAACTCAACTGCTAATACTCAAGAATATTCTTTGGCTCTCCTTGTGTCGAATCAATAAATTTGGGTTGAATACTCTACCCTCGAAAGCTGTTGTGATCCCCAATACTTGTGGGTTATCACCAGGCGCAACCCGCCTCGAGGTAGGGCCTCGTGAGTCCCGCGCTGGCTCACGGGTGCCCAGAAACACCTCTCCCAGCCCTATCATGCCAGCCACGTGTCAGGGCGAGGCTGTACACACCCCAGGGGCTCCTCCCGGAGGGGAGCCCCCTCCCACGTACAGTGGAAGCACCATGCTCCGCGCTGGCTGACGACACTGCCGAGGAGCGGCTATGCTCGTACACATACGGAAGCGCTATGCTTCGCGCTGGTGATAAACAACTGAGGGCGGCCCACGGCCGTACCAATCTCAGGGAGCCTAGAGCTCAGTGTCTGGCGCCATCGCAATGCCTCCCCTCGGGAGCACTGCGCAATGGAAACAGCTGCTATGGAAATTCTTGCTTGCAATGATAGAAATGATCTTAAGAAATTATTAGCTAAATGGAAGCAGCAGTCTCTTAATGCTAGAATGAAACCTGATCCTGCTTTTGCTACTTCACCTATTTGTGTTACTGATAAGGACTATGAATTCTCTGTTGATCCTGATATTATTACTTTAGTTGAATCTGATCCTTTTTATGGCCTTGAATCTGAAACTATTGTGGCACATCTTACCAAGATGAATGATATAGCTACCCCGTTTACTAATGATGAGAAGTCTCGCTATTTTTATATCCTTAAGATATTTCCGTTCTCATTAAAGCGTGATGCTAAGACTTGGTATAATTCTCTTGCTCCTGGTTGTGTGCGTAGTCCCTGGATATGTGATTTATTACTTCTCTGCTAAATATTTCCCTGCTCATCAGAAACAAGCTGCCTTGCGGGAAATATATAATTTTGTGCAAATCAAAGAAGAGAGTCTCCCACAAGCTTGGGGGAGGCTTCTCCGGTTACTTAATGCTTTGCCCGATCATCCTCTTAAGAAAAATGAAATACTTGATATCTTTTATAATGGACTAACCGATGCTTCCAAGGACTACTTGGATAGTTCTGTTGGTTGTGTTTTCAGGGAAAGAACAGTCGACGAAGCTGAAATACTATTGAATAATATGTTGACTAATGAAAATAATTGGACTCTTTCCGAGCCAGTTCCTGAAGTAATTACTGAACCAATTGAGCCAACTCCTGAGCCTATTCCTAAACCCACTCCGAAGAAGAGAGGTGTTTTATTTCTCAGTCCTGAAGATATGCAAGAGGCAAAGAAATCAATGAAAGAAAAAGGTATTAAAGCTGAAGATGTTAAGAATTTACCTCCTATTGAAGAAATGCATGGTCTTAATTTACCGCCTAAAGAACCACATTGTCTTGATAACCCGACACAGGTAGTAAAGGTAAATTCGCTCTATAGATATGATAAAGTTGAAATACCCTCTACTAAATTTCATAGCCCATGCTTAGATGAATTTGATGACTTTATGGCTAGACAAGAAAGTTTTAATGCTTATGTTGGTAGAGAGTTAAAGAATAATGCTTTCGAGATAGGACGCGTAGGTGATAATCTGACTAGAGTTAAAGATGAACTTCACCGCATTAGAAAATATGCTTCTATGGTTGCTACTCAAGCTGAGTAAGTACTTAAAGCTCAAAATGAATTGCTTGATGAATTAAATAATAAAAATGACTTTGTTCTTAGAGTCGCCACTAGAACTGGTAGAATGACTCAGGAACCTTTGTATCCTGAAGGCCACCCTAAGAGAATCGAGCAAGATTCTCAGAGAAATAATTTACAAGCACCTAGTTCTTCTAAAAAGAAGAAAAAGAAAAACAATAGAACTTTGCATGCTTCTAGTCAACCTACTGTAGACACACCTGAGAATCCTAATGATATTTCTCTCTCTGATGCTAAAACACAATCAGGTGATGAACATGAACCTAGTGATAACGTTAATGATAATGTTCATGTTGATGCTCAACCTAGCAAAGACAATGATGTAGAGATTGAACCTGCTGTTGATCTTGATAACCCACAATCAAAGAATCAACGTTATGATAAGAGAGATTTTGTTGCTAGGAAGCACGGTAAAGAAAGAGAACCATGGGTTCAGAAACCCATGCCCTTTCCTCCTAAACCATCCAAGTCAAAGGATGATGAGGATTTTGAGCGCTTTGCTGAAATGATCAGACCTATTTTTTTACGTATGCGCTTAACTGATATGCTCAAAATAAATCCTTATGCTAAGTATATGAAGGATATCATTACAAATAAAAGAAAGATACCGGAAGCTAAAATTTCCACCATGCTTGCTAATTACACTTTTAAGGGTAGAATACCTAAGAAACTTGGAGATCAGGGTGTACCAACTATACCATGCTCTATTAAAAGAAATTATGTTAGAACTGCTTTATGTGATCTTGGAGCCGGTGTTAGTGTTATGCCTCTCTCTTTATATCGTAGACTTGAATTGAATAAGTTGACACCTACTGAAATATCTTTGCAAATGGCTGATAAATCAAGTGCTATACATGTCGGTATTTGTGAGGATGTGCCTGTTGTAGTTGCAAATGTCACTATCTTAACGGACTTTGTTATTCTTGATATTCCTGAGGACGATAGTATGTCTATTATCCTTGGTAGACCTTTTCTTAAAATTGCAGGGTTTGTTATTGATTGCAACAAAGGCAATGTCACTTTTCATGTTAATGGTAATGAGCATACGATACACTTTCCGAGGAAACAACCTCAAGTTCATAGCATCAATTCTATTGAAAAAGTTCCAACTATTATTTTTGGAGGTTTTGAATTTCCTCTCCCTACTGTCAAGAAAAAGTATGATACTCTTATTGTTGGGGATTTTCATATCCCCATTGAGGTAACTTAGTGTTATTTGAAATTTCTCCGGTTCCGTGTTATTCGGAATGAGTTTGTTAACAAGACTTGATCAACCTTGTTAGTGGGTTCATTTTGATGATCACGAGATGGATGAAACTAGAAGGCACAACCTTCTGTACCCTCTTTTTACTTTCTGTTATTTAGAATAAATAAAGCAAAAATAGTATTATCTGTCTATTTTCTGAATTATCAGTGCATTAAAAAATAGTCCGAAAATAAAAGTGCCCCAAATGCCTTGCAAATTTAGTATGATTTTTTCTAGAATATTTGAGGATTTTAGGCACTGAAAACACTGCAGGAGGGCCAAGCACCAGGCCACGAGAGAGGAGGGCACGCCCCCCCTGTAGGGCGCGCCCCCTGTCTCGTGGGCCCCTGGTGGCTCCCCTCCAGTTATACCAGCACCCACACACTTCATCTTCTACCCAAAAAAATCCCCATCCAGCTCAAACCCGAGTTCTAGCTCGTTTTGCTGCGATTTTCGATCCCTTAGCTCAAAGCTCCATTCACAAAATTGCTTTGGGAGATTGTTGCTTGGTATGTGACTCCTCCATTGGTCCAATTAGTTTTTGTTCTAGTGATTTATTCATTGCAAATTTTTTCTGCATAGGTGACCATGTTCTTGAGCTTGCATGTTAAATTTTGAGGTCCCAAGCAATTCCAATGCATGATATAGGCTCTAGGCACTTGTAGGAGTAGTTGCTATCAATCTTGTTTAGTTTTATTCACTTTTATTTTGAAGTTACTAAAATTTCAGAAATTTTCAGAAAAATAAATATGCTTAGAAGAATGTACCAAGGTGGTTCCTGGGCAAATAAAGGGCCAAGGATTGCTATACGTGAACAAGATGTTAATTTGCCAAGGGACGCAAATGTTCGGGCTTGTGAGTGGCCATCCAATGATTATATGGTCGAAGCAGGTTTCAAGGAGGAATTCGACGCGTATGTGCGTAATGTCGAGCTGGAGGACTTCTTATAAGATAAGTGTCCTCAATATTATCAATTGACTGATTCCTTTGTGCGGAGGTTCGAATATATTTCTTCGCGTAATTCTCCTAGTGTTGTGTTTGACATTTATGATGCATCTTATACCATGGATTTAGAGGATTTCACAACTGCCTGCAAACTCCCGCAGTGGGGTAATATTAATAATCCTCCCAAATCTGAAGTTCGAGATTTTCTTGCTAGTATTACTGTGGGAGAATCTAGGGACGTAACACAAGCTACCATAGGGAGCATCCATTTTCCTGCTATACATTACTTTGCTCTCTTTATTGGTAGATGCATTAACGGTAAGGACGAAGTATGTCACATGTGTGCCCCTGATCTTTGTGTCCTCAAGAGTGATGTGTCAGGTTATAGATGTTATAACTTGGGGGCAATAGTTGCACGTAGGTTGCATAATAATAATAAAAAGGGAGATTTCTTTGGAGGAATTTATGCAACCCGTGTGGCTAATTTTCTCAATATAGCTCCACGAGAGGGGGATATGCTTGTACCTCCTGTTTATTAGGATAAAGAAGCTATGTTTGATCATCATTTTCTTGAGAGGAATGAACAATTCCTCCATTATCGACTAACCTATAACAGACGCAACATCGTCCCTGTTACTCTTCCTGCTCCCTACCTTTTTGATTATTAGGAAAAAGGAAGATATGTCGTCACCAGGGAAGAAGCAACTGATTATGAGAGGGGAATGGAGGCAGCTCGCCAACACGCTGCTGCTCAGGAGGTGGTCGCCTCTTCATCTCAGTACTACCCCGGCTACTCTTATGGATATCAGCCAGGCGGTCATTGGTATTAGACCAACTTAGGCCAAAAGCCTAAGCTTGGGGAGTACGTATTTCTCACCGACTTTACATTCATGTTCACACACTAGTCGTCGGTGCTCTTACTCTTTCATTGTATTATCCATGCTAGTTTAAATTTCTTTTTCTAGCTTTCTTCTTGTGTGTTTGATAAACCTTAAGAAAAACCAAAAAAATTAGTTAGTTTAATTTCCTTGCCTGTAGTAGAAATTAAAATGAAAACCCAAAAAGATTTCTTGTTCTTCTTTTATTTGTTGGGAGCTTTCCCGTGTAAATAGTTTTATTTTATTTTCTTTCTTTTGGGGGTCGAGAAGACCTTATTGAAAATGCTTCGTGGCTCTAATATGCATAATTGTTTATTTAATTTAGAGCCCATATTACTTGTCTTCTCTCTTGAGTTGAATGCTTGCAGATTCCAGCTTAGTCCAATGCACGTGCACTCTTATTATTATACACATCGTTTGGTCGTGCAAGTGAAAGGCAATAATGACGATATATGATGGACTTATTGGGATGAGAAAAGCTGGTATGAACTCGACTCTCTTGTTTTTGTAAATATGATGATTCATCGTTCCTGAGTCAGCTATTATGAAGTAAATATATTTGCAATGACATTTAGAGATTATAGTTGCTTGTGCCATGCTTGATTAGCTATGAGTTATAATGGTTTACCTTGCATGCCAACATGCTATTAGAATGATTATGATGTGAAATGATGGGATGGTATCCTCCTTTGAATGTATTAAGTGACTCGACTTGGCACATGTTCACACATGTAGTTGAATCAAATCAACATAGCCTTCATGATATTCATGTTCATGGTAGATTATATCCTACTCATGCTTGTACTCGGTGTAAATTAATTTTAATGCATGTTTACGACTGTTGTCGCTCTCTCAGTTGGTCGCTTCCCAGTCTTTTGCTAGCCTTCACTTGTGCTAAGCGGGAATACTGCTTGTGCGTCCAAACTCCTTAAACCCCAAAGTTGTTCCATATGAGTCCACTATAACTACCTATATGCGGTATTTACTTGCCATTCCAAGTAAATTTGTATGTGCCAAACTCCAAACTTTCAAATGAAATTCTGTTTTGTATGCTCGAGCAGCTCATGTTTCAACTAGGGCTGCCTATATCTTCCATGCTAGGTGGGTTATTCTCAAGAGGAGTGGACTCCGCTCCTCATTCACGAGAAAGGGCCGGTAACCGGGATGCCCAGTCCCATGATCCAAAAAGATCAAAGCAAATCAAAATAATTAAACAAAACTCCCCCAGGGTTGTTGTATGTTGGAGGCACTCGTTGTTTCGAGCAAGCCAAGGACTGATGCTTGTTGGTGGTTGGGGGAGTATAAACCTTTACCATTCTATTTGGGAACTGCCTATAATGCATGTACTATGGAAGATACAGCCACCTCATAGTTGTTGCGTTGACAGCAAAAGTATGTCGCTCAAAATGTTATCCAATCTCTATTTTAAAATCGAGCTCTGGCACCTCTACAAATCCCTGCTTCCCTCTGCGAAGGGCCTATCTATTTACTTTTATGTTGAGTCATCGTCCTTCTTATTAAAAGCACCCGCTGGAGAGCACACTATCATTTGCATTCATTACTATTGGTTTATATTGGGTATGACTTGACTGGATCTCTTTTACCATGAATTACAATGTTTAGTCAGTCCTTGATCTTTAAAGGTGCTCTGCATTTATGTTTTGTGGTCTCAGAAAGGGCTAGCGAGATACAATTTTGTTATATCATGTTATGATTATTTTGAGAAAGTGTTGTCATCCGAGTTTCATTATTATAGCTCGCTAGCTGATTATGTTATTGATATGAGTAATTGTGAGACCTATGTGTTATTGTGAGTATGGTTAGTTCATAATATTTGCTGAAACTTGAATGCTGGTTTTTCATGTTACAACAACAAGAGCAAACAGAGTTTGTAAAAGTTTTTCTTTATCACTTTCAGTTTATCAACTGAATTGCTTGAGGACAAGCAAAGGTTTAAGCTTGGGGGAGTTGATACGTCTCCAACGTATCTACTTTTCCAAACACTTTTGCCCTTGTTTTGGACTCTAACTTGCATGATTTGAATGAAACTAACCCGGACTGACGCTGTTTTCAGCAGAACTACCATGATGTTGTTTTATGTGTAGAAAAGAAAAGTTCTCGGAATGTCCTGGAAATCCACGGAGGCACTTTTCAGAATTAATAAGAATTTTTGGCGAAAGAATCAAGGCCAGGGGGCCCACGGGCTGTCCACGAGACAGGGGGGCGCCCCCCCTAGGGCACGCCCTCCTATATCGTGGGCCCCCTGGACACCTCCCGACCTCAACCCCAACTCCATATATACCGTCTCGGGGAGAAAAAAATCAAGAAAAAAGTTTCATCGCGTTTCACGACATGGAGCCGCCGCCAAGCCCTAATCTCTCTCGGGACGGCTGATCTGGAGTCCGTTCGGGGCTCCGGAGAGGGGGATTCATCATCGTCGTCATCATCAACCATCCTCCATCACCAATTTCATGATGCTCACCGCCGTGCGTGAGTAATTCCATCATAGGCTTGCTAGACGATAATGGGTTGGATGAGATTTACCATGTAATCAAGTTAGTTTTGTTAGGGTTTGATCCCTAGTATCCACTATGTTCTGAGATTGATGTTGCTATGACTTTGCTATGCTTAATGCTTGTCACTAGGGCCCGGCCATGATTTCAGATCTGAACCTATTATGTTTACATGAATATATGTGTGTTCTTGATCCTATCTTGCAAGTCTATAGTCACCTATGATGTGTTATGATCCGACAACCCCGAAGTGACAATAATCGGGACACTTCTCGTTGATGACCGTAGTTTGAGGAGTTCATGTATTCACTATGTGCTAATGTTTTGTTTCTGTTCTCTATTAAAAGGAGGCCTTAATATCCCTTAGTTTCCTCTAGGACCCTGCTGCCATGGGAGGGTAGGACAAAAGATGGCATGCAAGTTCTTTTCCATAAGCACGTATGACTATTTATGGAATACATGCCTACATTACATTGATGAATTGGAGCTAGTTCTGTGTCACCCTATGTTATAGCTATTACATGAGGAATCGCATCCAGCATAATTATCCATCACTAATCCATTGCCTACGAGCTTTTCACATATTGTTCTCCGCTTATTTACTTTCCTTTTGCTACTGTTACAACTACTACAAAAACCCAAATACATTTATCTTTACTCTTGCTACCGTTACCATTACTATCATACCACTTTTGCTACTAAACACTTTGCTGCAGATACTAAGTTATCTAGGTGTGGTTGAATTGACAACTCAACTGCTAATACTCAAGAATATTCTTTGGATCCCCTTGTGTCGAATCAATAAATTTGGGTTGAATACTCTACCCTCGAAAGCTGTTGCGATCCCCAATACTTGTGGGTTATCACCAGGCGCAACCCGCCTCGAGGTAGGGCCTCGTGAGTCCCGCGCTGGCTCACGGGTGCCCAGATACACCTCTCCCAGCCCTACCGTGCCAGCCACGTGTCAGGGCGGGGCTGTACACGCCCCGGGGGCTCCTCCCGAAGGGGATCCCCCTCCCATGTACCAATGGAAGCACCATGCTCCGCGCTGGCTGACGACACTGCCGAGGAGCGACTATGCCCATACACATACATAAGCGCTATGCTCTGCGCTGGTGATAAACAACTGAGGGCGGCCCACGGCCATACCAACCTCAGTGAGCCCAGAGCTTAGTGTCTGGCGCCATCGCAATGCCTCCCCTCGGGAGCGTCGCACGAGGGGGCTGGACACGGGGGCTGCGCCCGGGCCACGCCCGAACGTAAGCCACCCAGCCAGGTCCCTCGGACCTGGTCGTAGCGCGCCCCTCCCCGAGTGGAGCCAAGGTACGAAAGCTCGTTTGCACGTCAAGGGGGACTCCTGAGCATCGCGACTCAGGAGCCTAACTTGTCACATAGCCCCTCACTCCTTAGTCCCGTCCTGGTTTCCGGTCGGGGCTAATGGCGGCTGAGGTATGCGCGGGGCCGGGCCCTGCCGACATAGAACGACAAATCCGCTCTTACGCCTCCCTTCCCTACTTGTTGTTCGCGCGTCAAGGGGGACTCCTGAGCATCGCGACTCAGGAGCCTAACTTGCCACGTAGCCCCTCACTCCTTGGTCCCGTCCTGGTTTCCGGTCGGGGCTAACGGTGGCTGAGGTATGCGCGGGGCCGGGCCCTGCCGACGTAGAACGCAGGCGAATAAGAGGGAAAATGCAAATTCTAAGGAATTCAAAAGCAAATATTACAAGCCATAGAGTGTTTCACAACACCAAACACAAGTTTAACCGCCTCCACGAGGCATGGTGCATGTTACAGGAATTAAAAATAGGACAGAAGCCGCAGAGGGATCAGTTTCCAGTGGCGTTGTCGCCTGTGGTGGAGTCACGTTGGGCGGCTCCGCCTCCTGAAGCCGCGGAACTGGCGGCGTCGTGTCTAGGCAAGATGCTGAAGGCATGGAACCTTCCCAGCAAAGCCTAGGCTCGGCCCTTCATGGCCTCAGCAGCAGCGGCGGCAAGGTCGCCCCTCACAGGGTCCAGCAGGCTGTCGAGGTCGGCGTTGGGGTCGCGAAGGTAGACGTGGCTGAGGACGCGCATCAGCGCCGCAGACGACAGGGCCCGCGCCTCGGCCTCGGCCGTAGGGCCAAGGCCGTCCGCGGCATCTTCAAGCGCACGGACCAGGAAGGGAAGCAACTCGGCAGGGCCGTGCTCTTCGCCAGCCAACAAGTCCTCTAAGCCACCCTCATAGAGCGTCTTCAGCGTGGTGCAAGCCTTCTCCTCCAGCTTGGCGAAGGCCACTCGATCCTCGGCCAGGACCTTCGCCTTGCGGTCTACCTCGGTCCTCTCCACCTTCAGCGCCTGCTCCAACATCTCCAACCGGCCATGGCGGTCAACAAGCTCGGTGTCCCGGTCTTTCACGGCACCCTCCCGAGCCTTCATCTCCTCCTCCTTCTCCTGGCGAACGCGGACCTCCTTCGCGAGCTCCTCGCGGAGATCTTGCAGCTTGACCTCCAGTGCCTTGCAGCGGCCCCGGGCATCCGCAGCGTCGCCCTGGGCAGCATCACGAGCGGCCTTGGCCTGGCGGGTGGCTTGCTTCTCCTCGTCAGAGGCAGACGCAGCCTGCCTCAGCACCGCTCGGACAGAGGCGGCAGAGCGGGCCCATCCGGAACCTAACTCCAGGCGCCCGACCACCAAGCGGGGGTCCGCGCTCTAGAGATCCTCCCGAAGCCAGCTCAGTTCATTGGCGGCCTGGTCCAAGACAGCGGAGGGATCAGAAGAGACGGGGGCTGGTGGAGCAGGCGGAGAGGACGGCAGTGTGATCACGGCTTGGGAGGAAGGAGCCTCCCGAGCCTCAGGCATCTCAGCGGCAGCATCAAGCCCAGGCATCTCCAGGGTCAGCGGGGCTACGGGGGCTGACTCCTCGCCATAGTGTCCCTGCTGGGCTTGCGAGGGCGACCGGGCAGGGGAGGCACGAGCCTCGATGCCTCCTTTCCCCGCAGACGAAGGCGCTGCCCCCGACAGACAAGCTCGCCTCAAGCAGGGCCGCGGAAGCCCCCTTCAACCTCTTCGCCTCAGGTGCCGGCCTGGTCAAAAGAGTGCAGACGCCAAGTATCGGCGGCAGAAACATAGCAGAGCACGGATCGAGTACTTACTGGCCATCGCTCGCGGGTTCAAGCAGACTCCGGCCAAACTTGAAGCCCGAGAGCCTGCAGTTGGGGTCAGCCTTGGGAGGCATGGAAGCAGAGGACGCGTCGGGAAGGCCGGAGCTGGCCTCAGACCGCCCCGGAGCCAGAGCGGATCTTGGGGGCACCAGCCCCGACCTGTGTTTCCTTGAGACCAGGGGAGAATCCACTCCTCCTCGCCTGGCGCTGGCCTCATCATCGTCCGACATGGAGCGGAGGGTGCGAGACCTGCGCCGGGGAAAGGACTCCTCCGACTCCTCGCCTGTCGCCTCGGAGTCGAACTCTTCCTCCTCCTCCTCCTCCTCTTATTCCTCCTTGCTCCCGATGGAGTCGCTGGAAGACACGTTCACTGTCGGCAACACCGTAAGATCCCCGGGAGCCACTGCGGGCACCAGCCCTTCACCGTTGAAGGTGGGCACGGTGTTCACCACCTGCTCCCAGTCGCCGCAAAGAAACAGGGGGACAAGAGCACCGTATGGCCTCGCCACGTCTCCCCCGACCAAGGAGTGGAGGGCCGCGACCAGATCTTCATCGGCTAGGGCTGCAGAGCTCAAGCGAAGGGCAGCATCCGCTTCCCCAAGCCTCCACAACGGGAGCGAGTGCTCCCGGAGTGGAGCCACCCGGTGCTCCAGAAACTCCCTCAGGAGTGTGGCCCCGGTCAGCTTCGCCGTCCCCAGGTTGCCTGGCCTCAGGTCTGCGTCCATCCTCTCCAGCACCGCCCTCGCACGGGGGTCGACAAGCTCCGCACGCGACCATGCATCAACGGCCTTGGGCTGCCCCGTAGGCAGCACAAGTCGGGGGTGGATGCGCCCGGCGTCCACCATGACCCACTTGCTCCGGAAGCCTTTGATCCTCTTCCCGGGCTTCGAGATGGCGTTGGAGCCAGAGTATGCGATAAAACTCGCGCATGCGGAGATGGGGCCATGAGAAACCCGGAGATAAAAGTAATGGCGCAGCAAGGCCACCGAGGGCTTTATCCCAACATGAGCCTCACAATAGTAGGCGAAAATCGCCAGGAGAAGAACAGAGTTGGGGTGGAGGTGCAGAGCTTGCAAATTGTACAGGCGAAGAACAACAAGGAAGAACTCGGAAAAAGGAGGCACCAGACCGGCGACGATGGCGCTCACGAAGAGTAGGTAGAAGGTGCTCCCCTTGCCTTCAGGCTGGTCGGAGCCGGCCTTGAACACAATCGCTCCCGCGTTGCCCTGCGCCATCGTCCTCGGGTGCATAAGGGCGAGATTCCTCTCCGACACATTCGGAGGATCCAGAGCCGGCGAGTGCCAGGCCTCTATCGGGGTCTTGCGGGGCGCCATGGCTCGCCGGATGGGAAGGATTGAGGCAGATCTGGAGAATTTCGAAAGCGGGAAGGAGAAGGGCGAGAAAGGGGATCTTGAGCAAGTCAAGCGAGAACAAAGCAGGTCAGTTTGGCCCGGGCACCTCTTTTTGTCAGATGGGCGGTTGCCGAGGCGTCGTGGGGAGCGGAGACGCCCACGTCCAATCAATCGCCATGCGGCGCCCAAGGCCACAGGCTGATGGGGCCCGCGGTGCTTTGCACTTGCCCCTTCGCTTCTCTGCTAAGCCAAGTCCGTGCGTTCCTTGGGCCCGGGGGCTACTGTCGGTGTTCTGGGAATGGGGGCCCCAGACTTGCCTGCCTGCGGCGTGGCTCAAGTGGGGGCCCAATGCAGCCCAGCTTCATCAGCTCAAGCTCAAGACCCTCGCGAGGGGCCAAGCCTCGCGGGGTGGACGACAGGGTGCTTCCTAAGGAGCAGCCTCCTCAGGCAGGTTCGAGAGGAGGTGGAGAGATCAAGGCAGGGCACCTCCCGAGGGGCCCGTGACACAAGCCATGACGGTCGAGGCCAGGCGGGCGCCGGCCTGCGCAATGTCCTTGTTTCCCTTTCGGTGCAAAGGGGGCAAGCACAGGCCAAGGCATCAGGCAAAGGTTACCGTTTCGGTGCAACGAGACCAAGACCAGCAGAACAACAGGATGGAGGTCACCGTGGAGCCCAGGGCGGCGTCATCGTCAGGGCCTTTGGCAGTCGAAGACCAACTTTAGTCAGGATAAGTGTACCAGATGTTCCCCTCAAAAATGGCCAATTGTTGGTGCCCTTCCCTCTCATTATTTGGGAAGAGGCCCAAGGCCTCGCTCTATAAATAGGACTAGCCACCACAGGGTAGGGGATCGATAGAAATAGATCGGTCAGAGAGAGAGAGAAGCGACTGAACGCACCCAAGCAGTTCATCGCACCAGCTCAAGAACAGCCCCTCGCGAGGCTATTCTCTCTTTGTACTGTTCACCATCAGCCCCTGAGGCAATCCACCACACCACACACTGGAGTAGGGTATTACACCACAATGGTGGCCTGAACCAGTATAAATCTCGTGTCTCTTGTGTGTTCATCTTTCTTGCTTAGATCCTTGCGAGACTTCGAGACGTGAGCTGGTAGGGGAGAGATCTTCGTGCGCACCGCAGTGTTCGAACCTCAAGGGTCTGCCGGCACCCAAAATCCAACGCGTTAGACATAACATACAAACCACGGCGGGCCATTAAGTCGCAAGTATTGGCTGACTTCGTCGCCAATTGATAGAAGCCGAACTCCCTAAAGAGTACGACGAGTACTCTAATTGGATCATGCACTTCGATGGCTCTAAAATGCTGGCCGGATTAGGGGCAGGTGTAGTCCTGACTTTCCCCACCAGAGACACGGTCCAGTACGTACTCCAAATATTATACATAGACTCCAACAACCCAGCCAAATACGAGGCTCTATTGCATGGTCTTCGGATGGCAGTCTCTATGGGCATTCAACGCCTGGAAGCGCGCGGGGATTCAAACCTCGCAATATCAGAAATAAACGGAGACTTTGATGCCAAGGATCCGAAAATGGCAGCCTACTGTAATGCCGTCCTCAAAATGTCAGGCCGGTTTGAGGGGCTCGAATTCCACCATGTGGCTCGAGAAAACAATCAAGCGGCGGATATCCTCGCCCGCATCAGCGCTAAGCGCGACCCTGTCCCACCTAATATATTCCTGGAAAGGTTGTTCAAGCCATCCGTGGTATGGGAAGGGGAGTCCGACAACACTAGACCGGATCCGAATACAGCCCCAGATTCCGAACCATCGGATGTAATCGGAGGCTCCACCACCGAAATAACACTTTCGGCCCACGAAATCATGGTCGTAATCGCCTCATCGACCGAGCCTTTCCTGGCCTACCTAAATAGGCAGGAGCTCCCCGAGGACCAAAATGAAGCACGTTGTATTGTGCGGCGTTCCAAGGCCTACAAAGTCCATGAGGGAGAACTCTATAAGAAAAGTGCGACCGGAGTGCTCCAAAGATGCATCTCCGAAGAGGAAGGGCGACAACTCTTGGATGAAATCCATGCCGGACTCAGCGGGCACCATGCTGCGGCTCGGGCACTTGTCAGCAAGGCCTTCCGTACAGGTTTTTATTGGCCAACAGCTCGAGCAGACGCACAGGACCTTGTCCAACACTGTGTCGGTTGCCAGCTCTTTGCCAATCAGAGTCATATGCCCCACACCGCTCTCCAAACAATCCCCATTACTTGGCCCTTCGCGGTCTAGGAGCTGGATATGGTCGGACCTCTTAAAGGGGGAAGCCATAAGCAAAACTACCTATTGGTCATGGTGGACAAGTTCACCAAATGGATAGAGGCCAAACCAATTAAAACGGTCGAATCCGGACCAGTGATAGACTTCATATCCGGGGTTGTACACCGTTACGGCGTCCCCCACAGCATCATCACTGTCAATGGCTCAAACTTCATAGCTGATGAAGTGAAAACTTGGTGCGGCAACATGGGCATTAAGCTCGACTACGCCTCCGTCTACCATCCCCAAACAAACGGCCAGGTCGAACATGCAAACGGTCTCATCACGAGTGGCATCAAACCCAGACTAGTGCGGTCCTTGACAGAATCGGACACGCACTGGGTCAAGGAGCTCGACTCTGTACTCTGGGGGTTGCGTACCACGCCGAATCGCACCATCGGATACACACCATTTTTTATGGTGTATGGCGCAGAAGTAATACTACCCTGTGACATAATCCATGACTCACCTCGCATGCGCATGTACGAAGAGAAGGAAGCCGAGTTAGATCGGCAGAACAACCTAGATGCCCTAGAGGAGGAGTGCGACGTCGCAAAAGCCCGTTCCACATTCTATCAGCAGCAGGCTAGACGGTACCAAAGCAGAGAAGTGCGGGCCAAAACTTATAATATTGGCGAACTTGTTCTATGCCTACCAGAGAAGAAGAAGGACAAGCTCAAACCCAAGTGCGAAGGTCCCTTCATTATTGATAAAGTTCTCACCGGAGGAGCGTACCGCCTGCGTAATGCATCTGATAACAGACTCAAGCCGAAGCCATGGAACGCGGCCAGACTCCGGAGATTCTACGCCTCTCGCCAAACTCAGTGTTCGTCTCCTTAAGCCCGCCCTTTTAATTATGTTCCTCCCCTTCTTTCCTTTTTCTCCCTTTTTCCTTCTTCACACAAAGTACTCAATACAGTGCGGATGCTCGGATCACTCCGGCCGCACTATGTGTGTAAACCATACCTGGGGGCTTCCTATACGGAAGCTAAATATAATTACTTTCATGGCTTCTTGCCTATCACATATGCGTTCTTTTTTCATATGTGCCTTTTCTTCACCATTATGTGCATCGATATGACTTAAGATGTGGCCATGCTGGGTTGCCTGTCTCTTGTGTTTATGCCCTACGTTCCCGTTAATTCGGCTAGGGCATAAGGGGAGCACCTCTGCGATTGTTACTGCCGGTTCAGCCGGATGTGTACCTCAGACTGGGTGAAGCCGAAAGCTAGCATTCTTAAGGGAATATTCGGTCGGTGAACAAAAGATGTTTTTTTCGTTTATTACAACATGAATCCCTAGAAGTTTTTGTATCCTGCTTCTCTGTTCGCAGTCCGGACATGTACATCGACGCGTGCGTACCCTGGGAAAGGAACCCCTAACGAAATTATTCTCCCTGGAAGATGTTTCTTACTATCCATGTAATATAACATAACTAGTTGGGTACTTGTCTGTTCAAGCACTTATGACCCCTACGCCTGGTTTCCACGCATACCCCGGTTCTGCATAACTGAGTGGGTACTCGGATACACCCCGGACTGTCGGATCCGGGGGCTGAAGCGAAAAGGTCAGCCATGACAAATGATTTTTAATCCGGCTAGGGACTACATATGTCCATTAAATTACATAGTCACTTGGAATGACTATATTCTTCCTCTATACCATCCAACAAGTTATCTAGCTTGCAATCCTATTGGGAATACTTTGTAGCTAATGCTACCTGGTCATACACCAGACTCACGGGAATTTCTTGCCCATCTGGCCCCGCCGGTCTAACTTCGGCCATATGGTTCGGGTCAAACTTGGTGTAGCGTGTCTTCACCATGGCCCAGGCTTCTCTTGCACCTTGTCGGCAGGCTGACATCTTCCACAATCGGAAGCGCCGCCGTGCTCCTTGGAGCATATCCACGAGCTCCCACATGCCTTTTGGCAGGGAGGTGGATGGCCACAAGGCCTGGGCAATACCCTGCATCACCTGCCGAGCTCGCTCGTGCAGCTGTGAGAGGTCTTGCAGTAAATCACCTGCGGACGCGGGCATCTCCTCTTCAGGGCGGCCCGTCAACATACCTACAGATATACACTCTTTTAATATGCTTCCTTGCCGAGCTGTACTACAATTCGTCTAGGCACTTACCATAAATGCCGCGATGAAGCCTTCTGTTCTCCTTCATGGAGTCCGCCAGCTGAGCGCGAACATCTCCTAATTCGACGCCCAGCCGGACATTGGCATCTTGAAGATCGTTCTTCTCCCGCCTAACTTGCATAAGAACAAGCTTGCCAGCTTTTAGCTGCCTTTGGAGATGTGACTCGCTCTCTCTTATGATCTTCGGATTCTCCCCGGGATTGTCTGCAGAATTTTCTGTTAGACTTATCAAACAAGCCAATTAGTAACCGGTACATTTCCATAAAATTTCTCTATTGAGACAAATGTTACCAGATGAGGCCCTCTGGGATTCCTCTAGTTTGGCAACCGCGGCCCTCAGCTGGGTCTTGCAATCCTCCAGCTCTTGAGACAATTGGGCATTCTTATCTACAAGGACCTATGCATACATTGATCCTTAAAACAGTTGTTCCAACTGCTTCAAGTCTCAGGGGCTACTGTTATACATGCTTATCAAATTTTCTTACCCGTATATCTTTGGCATACTGGTTCGTCGCCCGGGCAAGCCCGTCTTGAGCAGCTCGGATGTATGCATCTCCCGAACTGAAAACATTAAATGCCTCTTTGGAAAAGATTTTATTGCGAAGTACGGCCCATCGGCACCGATGATTCATGGCACTCCCCACTTCCGAATTCGTGGCGGAAAGCATATCTGCATCCTCTGTCGGAGGACAATCCGGTGTCGGCCCCGCATTGGCCTCCTCTCTTGAAGCCGGTTCTGGAATCCGGGTGGTAGAGGCGTGATTGGCAGGATCTCCGGATATAGTCCGGCAACTCCTCTTTCTGCCAGAACACAAAGGACATTGTTACATTTCAAACACAATAAATCACAGAGCAGGTTTTTACCATACCTCTGTAATGGTGTTTCGGCCCTAACCGCCTTCCTCTTAGGACTGCCCGATACGGATGCCCTTTGCCGACAAGGGCCCAGGGGCTCGGCGCCACGTTCCGATGGTCGTCTCTATAAATACGATACTTTAGGCATAAGGCATGGTATCAGAAAGGAGTCCTCTTTAGAGGAAAAGGTTTCGGCTTTGCTTACATGCGACGCAAGTAGCAGTCTGGGATAGTCGGCGACAATAGCCAACGAGGCGCCATCGCAGCTGGCCTGATAAAATGTCCCGTTGACGAGCTCCACACTAATATCCGGATCTGTTTCAAGTCCTGGATCGAAGGCCCTTCCGGGGTCCTCTGGCTGCGGGGAGGGGCTGTTGAATCCCTCTACGGCCCTCCTCAGTTCCTGCTCAGAAATATCAAGGTAAATAATCATAACGAAGGACGCCAGAATAAATGGAGCGGGGGAAAGAGTGATGACCTACCCAGCTTGGGGGGTTGTACATAGAAAACCCATCCTGCGGTTTAATATGAAGAAATTCTTCTTCTTCTCCTTTATACAAATCGGACAATATCCTCGCTAGAGCAGTGGCGGAGTCCGGACCTTTACGACCGCAGAGGGTTGCATCATCTTCCCCGTTGTAATGCCACATGGGCTTCCCCCGATATTGAAGCGGCTGCACTCCCTGCATTATGCATATTACTATAACCTCGACTATTGTCAGCCCTAATTTGGCCAGTATCTTTATCCTGCTCATCAGGAAGTGTATTTCTCTGGTATCCTCCTCTTAGGGGCCCTGAGGGCGCCAACTTCAGCGTGCTTTCGGTGGAGCATTACTGAACTCAGGGAGACCCGTCCGGACTGGATCCGGAAGGGGAACGTCATCAACATAAAACCACTCTGAGGGCCAGTTTTCAGGTGCCTTCTTGGGAGTACCGGACAGGTATCCGGTCTCGGCGACGTGCCATACTTCGGCTCCGCCCACCTGACATATGGATTCCCCCTAGTTGTGAGGGACGAGGCAGAACAGCTTCTTCCATAACCCGAAGTGAGCCTCGCAGCCCAGAAATAGTTCACAAAGGGCAACGTATCCCGCTATGTGCAGCACGGAGGCAGGGGTGAAGTTGTGCAGCTGGAGGCCGTAGAACTCCAAGAGCCCGCAAAGGAATGGGTGGATTGGAAACCCGACGCCTCTTAACAGATGCGGGATGAGGCATATTCGCTCCCCCGGGGATGGATTAGGAGATCTCTCCGCTTGCACCCTGCCATTATAGGTGGATAGTCCGGCTCGGACGGGAACCATGAACGTCGTGGAAGAAACTCTTGGGTCTGTAAATCTATCAAACGGCTTTGAGGAACTGAACACTCTTCCTAGTCGCCTAGCTTGGAGCGAAGGGAACAAGAAGAAGAGCTGCGGCGACCGGCCATGTTGGAACGATTTTTTTCGGAGCGCTCCGTTGGATGCTTGCTCAGAGGAAGAAGGTGAGGTTTGGATCTGAGGATCCCCGTCCCTTCAAATAGATGGTTTGCTTAAAGGATCGGGGTGGCAACTACAAAAATATCCCGGCTCCTTGTATTTGCTCGGCACCTGGAAATGGCCATTATTGAAGCACAGAAGCCGAGGAGTACAACATTGATTGGAAGCCGGACACTGTTTGTTGTGATAGGTACTTTGGAGTGTTTGGAGATGGAACCCGCCTTGCAATGCCGAAGAGAAACTGCGCGCCGGACTCATCGTCATTGAAGCCTGGTTCAGGGGCTACTGAGGGTGTTCTGGATTAGGGGGTATCCGGACAGCCGGACTATACACTTTGTCAGGACTATTGGAGTGTAAAGATACAAGACCCAAGGCTCCGCCCCGTGTCCAGAGGGGACTCTCTTTTGCGTGGAAGACAATCTTGGCGATCCGGATAATAGATTTCCTTCTTTGTAACCGACTCTGTGTAAACCCTAGCCTCCTCCGATGTCTATATAAACCAGAGGGTTTAGTCCTTAGAGGCACAATCATAATCATCATAGGCTAGCTCCTAGGGTGTAGCCTCTACGATCTCGTGGTAGATCAACTCTTGTACTACTCATATCATCAATATCAATCAAGCAGGAAGTAGGGTTTTACCTCCATCAAGAGGGCCCGAACCTGGGTAAAACATCATGTCCCTTGCCTCCTGTTACCATCAGCCTTAGACGCACAGATCGGGACCCCCTACCCGAGATCTGCCGGTTTTGACA
>NC_041383.1:468641791-468655209 GCF_002162155.2 Triticum dicoccoides | reverse complement strand
ATAGTCGAATGTTCTAGGTAGGTATCCATACCACGAAGAAAAACTACACCTCTGCCCTCTCAAATTCCAGTAAGCCAGCCGGCCTGTATCTTTGACGTGGGCAAACACAAATTCAATGGCACTCTTTATCGATCGCGCAGCCACACACTTCATCCCTGTTTTCAATTCTATTGATATCTCACGTCCATGACTCCGTTTCACACACATTGCATATGTTACGTTTTTCTGTTTGAGATATCATCAACACATTGCCTCTAATTTGCACAAACCATCTCTCTCACACCCACCGATGTACGTACCTGCACCTAAAGAAGAAGTGCACACAGGACGCACGTACTCACGTCTCGTTCCCTGCCACACTCGCGCGGGTACACGGTGGAGTTCGTTTATGTATGAAAAGGCATCCCACGTGATAATTTGACGCGTGTAGCGGTTGTTTACTCGAAGGAGGGTCGGGTACCATGCCTAGACGGAACAGAATATAAAACGATTGCCATGGGGAAAATGGAAAAATGGGTTTGTCTCTCATCACACCATCTCACACAAGGCGGCCGTGGCCTCTCTCTCTCAGCGTTGGTCAGTGATCCAGCCGCATCCCGTCCACCGGCGGAAAGGGAGGATGTGCATCATGTCTCTGTTCGACGGTGTTGAGGCACCATGTCCCGATCTGCGTTACCCGCCGTTCTCTCTGACCAAGCTCCGCCACGGTAGGGCCTTCGCCAATTGCTCGCTGTCGCAGTATGGGCAGATCCCGACCGCCGGCACCCTCCTAGTAACATCTCGACGACCCTCAGGTACAGCTTCCTCCGGCCTTGCTCCACTACCCATCTTCCCACGTTACTGCATGTGGATCTTCTTTAGTTGTTTGCTTAAATCATATCTCGGTCGGCGTACTTTCCATCTTGCAATCTCGTCCTCAAATCATTTTTATAAACCACCATGTGCTATCTTTCCCTTATTACATGGAATATGCATCTTTTTTGTCGGCGTATGTGTCTTAAACTTGTGTTATTGGGCAGTAATTGTTTTGTTTCGACCTCCTTTTGCAAACAGGGCTATCCATTTTCACCTCGTTGCTATTGCGACCTTTTGGTGAACTGCACAAATCACTTTTTTCTTAAGAGTGTTTTATGCACTTCCGCCAAAATGTCACATGGGCAACGTTTTTACATTTCTGGGGGACTACAGAAAGGGAGATTGGTTTTGCTTCCTCCTCATCCAACTCCATGCCTAATCTTCTCCAACAAGAAGTTAGTCCTAAAGAGAGATTGTAGAGGTGATCGGCTTCTATTTATGTGTGTTATGTTTCATCATCTAGTTCCACTATTATTGTAATCACACTGACGGGATATCTTTGCAAACAGGGATGGTCCGCTCGATTTTAGTGGAGCTGCACAAAATGATCGGATTGTGGTGTCCTCCATACACCTCTTTTTTGGCTACAGAGCTGGGTGAAACTAGCTGCCAAGCAATGAACATTGTGCCAAGGAAATGGAGCCATGCCTATGAACAACATCGATCAATTATATTTTTTTCTTTATTTGTACACCTTCTCACAACTTTGTTTTCAGTTGTGATGTGAATATTGGCGCTAATCTGCGAACCATTGAGATGCATTAGCCATGGTAGCCATGGTAGTTTCATTTGTATTTGATGGAATGTTGTAACAAGATAATCTCGAGGCAAGACACATGAATCCTTAGTTGAAACCTTTTTTTCCTGCGGGAACCAAAGTTGAAACCTTCATAGCATCACAGTACAATTTCATTAATATTATGTGTACATATAAACAAATCCTGAAGGATTGATAGCGATGCCAGAAACAATTCAACTTGGTTTCGCCGACATGTTGGACATCCTTCATCCGGCACCACCTGCCATGCAGCAATATTGAGTGCACACCACAACTTCAGGGAAAGATTCACCCCGGTCATTGCACTGCAGTAGTAATGACTAGTGAGCAGTCAAATCACAGAGCCCCACCTTCGCCACAGTAAGTTGCTCGGACAAAGCAACCATCATTTCTCTGTTCCTTGAATCCGCTGGTACTCACATACACAGTAATAAGTTGCTCGGGCGAATCAACCATCACTATATCCGCTCACGTGTGATGAACACAGGAGCTATCCATTCAGATTGTATGTTAAAAAATAAAGGTCGATAACTCTTGTGGCAAACTTTCAAAAAAAAACTAATGCGGCACCTTGGGCCAACACGGCCAGATCGCATTTTGCACGAGAAATTACACACCATGTTTCGTTGACATGTGGTCCCGTTCCAACGTATCAGTGAGACGACGGCGAGTCCTTATCTACTAGTATTTCCGAATGGACGTGTAGGCCGGGGTGCCTCTTCGTGTACCATGGCAAACTGGCAACCGTCCACCAACTCTTCGCCTTTCCCGCTCAATTTGGAACTGCTGTCGCACGCTCTTCCTTTCCCTCCTCCATTTGCCTTCACCTTTCCTTCTGCCATTGTTTGATCGTCTTCTCCATGGAGGGAACAGGCCGGAAATGACCCTGTTATTCTTGCCCCGATCTGAAAGATGACATGGTGGAGGAACTCATTGATCGGTGTGACGTCATCACCTCAGCCAGCATGGCAGGTTCGTTCAAGACCATTCTCGACTCAACTAATAACATCATTACAAGGAACCCAAGAGTCAGGGAGTGGTTTGCTCTCCCCTATCTTCTTCGCCGTGACCCTGATGACTGGCGTGGGGACGACGGAGGCCTCGCCTTTTGCAAGTTGATGCCGCTTGATAATGATACGTATGATGTTTGTGACAGTCTGATGTTTGGCCCTTTCTTTTTTTTCCAAGGTTTTTGCCTGAGTTTTTCATTTTCGTGGCTTTGTGGTCTGGAAACTGAAGAAGATGACCTCTTCTTTGTTTCCAAAGTGGCTTGTCATTCCCAAATCTTTCCCTAGACCCTGTCATTTCCATCCTAGCCCAAATCCCAATATTCTTTTATTGGAAATATTCCTTTTCTATTAAAGGAATAACTCAAATTTCCCTAGGTTGTGAAGCAACCTATATTTCCCTCACTCCTAAAATTCCCAAATAATTCTCGTAAATTGTTTGGGTCATATCTTGATCAAATATGGCAAAACTTTTCATTGCCATGTTCAAAAATAATTCCCCAATGTTCCTTTTTCTATGGGAAAATTTTGTTTATGCCACTCTAGATTTTTGCCAATTTTCCTTATGCCACTCTAGATTTTCACATTTCACTTTTGCCACTCTTTGTTTTTGACAATTATCACAATTGCCATTTTGTGGCAAAATCAAATTAATTTTACTCCATTTTTGCCACTCTTAGCTTTTCATAATTATCACAATTGCCACTCTGAAAATTTTCCTTTTGCCACGGGAATATCAATTGTGATAATTGTCAAAAACTAAGAGTGGCAAAAGTGAAATGTCAAAATCTAGAGTGCATAAGGAAAATTGGCAAAATCTAGAGTGGCAAAAACAAAAAAATTCCCTTTTTCTATTCTGCCCTGAATGGCACTTTGTGAAGGAAGTGTCATTTATATTCTTCTTAGTGGATCCCAACCTTTTTGGGCATGTTTACATGTCCAAATAATTGCCCTATACACAAGTTCAAATTTATTTGCCTAGCCAATCTTCCTCAGGGAATTTTCAAAGTTTCTGTCAAACAAAAGGCTTTGTGGAGGAAGTACTAGCTAGGAGTACCCAAATGAGTTGAACTTTTGCACACTCCTTAATGTGCTCATATTAACCCCTTCAACCCATTTGCAGCCCCATCCAATCATCTATGTGAGCACATGAGCAAATCTTTGTTTCTGGAAATATTTTCAGGTTGTGAAGCAAGTATATTCTATATTGCTTCAAAAATCCTGATAAATTACCAGATCATTCTTATACCCATAGAACATCTCTCCGTCCACTTTGGAATCATTTAATTGAGCCATTTGATCACCATAATTATTCCAAGTTTCTGGACAGAAATGATGTTTGTGAAGCAAGTGCCATTTTGGCTTGTCCATGCATGAGCTTTTTACAGCATCTATATATGTCCATATCATGAGGATTTGCCAAGTTGCATCCCATTCCACAACTCCATGTGAGTGCACCATCATAATCTTCATTTCTGGACCATTTTGGCAGTTGTAAAGCAACTATATTAAAGCCTGTTCCATTTCTCCTCAAACTTACCAGGATGAAAGTCCTTCGATAGATAAACCTCCCAGGCAAGCTATTTACTGAGTTACCTAGCTGGTGTCCCCACTGCACAACACAAACACTTGGCTGCTGGTTTACTTTGGAGCTAAGTGCAAATCACTTCTTTGCCCCTAGACTGATTTATTTCCTCAATTATACTAAGGTCACTAGGGCCAATTCACTAGACATGGTTGGTCCGGCCAAAACAAGCTATTTGCACCAGTGCGTGTGGTGATCATGCTTGCATCATGAAGATTGCGCGCTCTGGCTTCTTCTCGCCCCTGTTCTTGTCGGCCCCCTTCTCATTTCGCCAGAGTTCACCTCGGCCGCCGCGGTTCCTCCTTGGTTCTGGCGAGCTCGAGCCTCCTCTCCTCCTCTGGTGTTGCCCACAATCTCCCCACCTCCTCGCGATTCGCCCAAACCCCTTGCCCCTCGCCGGAGAGTCCCATGGTCATGTTCCTCGAGCTCGGCTGCCGCCTCCGCTGTTCGGCCTCCTCCCCGTCCGGCCGGTCCAAGCCCTCCCACTCCCTCTGGACTCCACCACCGCCTCCCCCACGTCCCAGCGAACCACCCCACACCCTTAGCCTCGCCGGAGTCAGCCCGCATCAGCGGATTCCACCTCCGCCGAGCCGCCTCTGCCCTCCCATGGCGCCGCCTCTCCCCGCCAGCCCTCTCCCCCCCGGCGGCCGTGCTCCCTCTAAACGGGACCCCCTCGTCGTCCCAGTCCCGTCGGTGCCCTCGGCTCGGCCGGAGCTGGTCGACCCCCTTGCCGCTTCCCTCCCCTGCTCTGCCTCTGCCTCACACGAGGAACAGGGCGGGCGAGAGGAAGGGGACGAGCGCCCGTGCCCCCTCCAGCTGGCCAGGCGGGCCCCGCCTCCCCTCCTGACCCCACGCGTCAGTGAGCCAGGAGCTGGCCCCGCGTTGACCCAGGTACGCTGACTTGGATAAGTGGAGGCGTAATCCACCGATTACGTCTTCGCTTTCCAAAAGCGTATTTCTCTATTACGCGTTCTGTTTTTCTGTCCAGGCCCCTGTTTAAAAATCTTTTCATTGCAGATAGGTCCCTGGCAGAAAAACATCCACAACTTTTTATCCGTAACTCCAAATGAGGTGATTCCAAAGCCTACTTCTTCGTTTCGTCAAGACCGTTCTGTTGGTCATGCTTTCATTATGGTTTGACAATGTGAAAATGACCATTATGCCCTTGCCCTTATTCAGCCCCCTCCGAGAGAGTACATTTTCCGGTGATTCATTCCGCGAGTTTCTCGCACTTTCTCACGGTGATTTCTTCCACCCCAGACAAGCCACAATACCCACTTGCCTGATAGTCATGTAGTAGCCATGGTTTTCAACTTGAATCTTTATTAAATGTTTGCCTGTTGAAAAGATGGTTATCGTTGTTCTGGTAATGTTTAGATTTGCATGTTCACTTTTGTGCTATGTTGTCTTGTACTCTGTTATGATGTTCTACCTGCTAGTATTTCCTTTCATATGTTTATGCTAGCTAGTAGTACATGTTGATGTTGGTGATGGTCATGCTAGTCAGTATGCCATGCTCAGTGGATATGATTTATTGTTGATATGGTGGATAGTTATGTGATACCCTCATGATTATGTTGATATCATGTTCATGCATTTTATCATGGCTCGGCATATTTGCATTCAAGTTAACTGGATTAAATTGAACTTGAACAACTGTTGGTTGAGTCATGGTGCCGCTGAATCGATGCTGACCAGTGCAACCATGCTTACTGGTATGGGACGGTCCTAACTGGGTCTATTGTCGTGCCTCTCGATGGTGCCTTCAACGAGGGAAGGTTATGGGCGCGCGCTACCCTGATCAGGTAGGCGGACATAAGTCTTGTGTGCCCGTTGTTGTTGTTATGTGCACATGTATCGTGTGGGATCATTTATGTTTGGCCACGATGGTGGTTTGAGGTGTCTTGAGGTAGACACGGGGCCACCCATGACTTATCCCAGAGGGGAGTGAGTCGGAGTGGCCGGCAGAGTGTCATGGCAATAGAACGGTTTTGTCGGAACGCTGTTGGTCCACCCGAATGGGAGTGCGAGGCCATGGGTTCCGTAGTGTGGGTACAGTGTACTAACCTATGCAGAGTGTGTATTAAATCTATCGATAGCCGCGCCCGTGGATAAGGGCCCAGTTCGAAAGTAGGGTACACCATGAGTCAACAGTAATAAGAATAACTTGATTAATGACAACTCGTGGTTGTGATCGTCATAAGGACCACGGGCCAAGTGTTGGTCGTGGTTGTGATCGCCGTAAGGATCACGGTTTGAGACCAAGCTCCTTGTGGCCATTTAATGATTGCTACAGTATTGTTTATACCAAGCTTGATTTGATCCTGAGATGATCGTGTGATGTCCGAGGTTGGTAAGTGGTGCATGTAGTGTCATCATGTTGCATGATAGTATTGTCAGATTAATATGTTCATGCCATGTTCATGTTGTGTTAACTGTATCATGTTCAAGTTGTTAATGCTATATTGTTCTGATGATATCATGTTAAATTCTGCTTAATCTGTAATTGCCATGTTGTTGTTTGCCTTGAATGCTTCTGGTTAATGTGAGCTTGCAAGTACATTCAATGTACTGACTTGGTGTTTCCTGCCAGTTTGCAGGTCATGCCGGATTTGATTGCTTGCTTGTCGTGGTTTCCGTTCGTGTGAGCTAGGATAAGCGTTCCAGCCAGTGTCCGTGCGGAGTGGAGTTCACCACCATCGTCGTTGTTCCGCTGCTAGAGTTCTTCCGCTGCATCGTGTTGTTCTGCTGCTTGCATAGAGCAACAGTGGCACGCATAGTGTCGCCATGCCGATGTAACCTTTGTACCCAAATAGATTGTAATAAAGAGCTGGTTTGTTCTATGCTAAGCAGTGTCGTATTCTAGAAGACTTCATCTCGATCTCTGGGCTGGAATACGGGGCGTTCTGGTTTTCTCTGAGCCGGGGTGCCACAGGCTTGGTATCAGAGCAGGTTTCGCTCTAGGACGCCCTAGACCACGCGAACGTTAGAAAGTGGTAGTATAGACCCCAATTTGTTTGTTGCACTTGATTGCTACATTTGTTTGTCGCATAGCATGCATATAGATTATTATTTAGTCACTAACGGTTAATCTTGTGAGTGTAGGTGGTATAGGTTCCAATCCACTACCTACGCCCTCCTTCTTATCATGCCTGCTCTTCGGTGTGATGCGACCACATCATCATCCATGCCCTCCATATCGTTCTTGTGGCAACCCTTGCTGACCTTTGTCATCAGAAAAGGGCAATGCCATTAGACCCAGTCTTCCACTATTATCTTGCCTTGTCATTTCATTCTTTGGACGGGTATGATTCCCTTCGTACGCTTGATAATGAGGTAGTCATGACTTTTGTGTCTTGCTACTTAATCGTTAAGTCCGTTCTCACCTGTGTATCCATCCAGATCCAGCCACTATTCAGCCAGTGCTTGGTGTAGCTTCGGTTACGCCAACGCCTTCCACACATGGATATAATTTTCGTGCACGCCGCCACAGCATATTAGACCGCAATACCGGAGTTTCCGCGAGATTTGTGTGCTTAGGTGTGCATGTATATTATTGTGTGAGTAGCAGTAATATGGGATGATTGCTTGATTAATTATCTTAGTAGTATGCTTGTATGTTTTTGTTTTTGTCATTTTTGTTGTTCCTTTCTTTGGGCCTTTGGTGTTACAAATTTTTTCCCTATTAAAGTTGCTCGTCAGCCGACACTGGACCCGAAGAGTCAGCAAGAAATGCACATATTTGGAAATTCAGCTAAACAAAATGGAATTATCAGCAAACTGCAATGAAAATTGGAATATCTCGTCTCAATGCAAAAGAAATCATGGGTGGACCGTCAGTATCAAGTTTGCATTAGCGTGCACTCATCACAACAAAATGATTAAATCAGCAAGAAGATAAATTGTGTGCAAGGTTGACAGAATATTATCAAAGGTATGGCTCAGATACAAGTTTAATTTTTCGTTGAGGATGATTTTGGAACTCGATGTACCTGGAAGCAAGCAAAAATATGGCATATACTCAGAAAGGAGGATAGTCCAGTAAAACCCTGTTTCATACAAGAAATCAACATCAGAAATATTAAGATGGTATGTATATGTGGAAATCAGTCCGCATATCACAATAAGAAGTTTCTGGTGTAAGCAACCCACTTTTCCCTCGCAAGATACCAGAGAAGCTTCCAAGGCAAGATTCGTCTATCTTCCTCAGTACGATACATGGATGACTTCTTGCGCAAGGTACTCTGCCTTCTTCAGTAAGCAACCGCAAAAGCTTCCGGCATAAGGTACTGAGTCTTTCCCCAACAAAGTCTTTAAGGGGGTAAGCTTCTGAAGCACGATACCCAGTCTTCTTCAGCAAGCTGTCTGATGAAAGTTTTGAGCACAAGCCAGCAAATATTCCTAAGAAAGACATTGGTACAAGGTAGTACGTTGTGAATTGACAACATATGGCAGTGAATCCCAAGAATCAGATCCGCAACATTTTGGGTCATAATCAAGAATCAGTCAGGATACACGTCTGTCTCGAAATCAGGTCCTCATATATATGCAATGAGCATACCATCAAGATCTTACAAGTCACTCGGATAAGGATCTGACAACCATTTGAGGATGGTTATGAGAATAAAGCCAGTATACACCACAGTGTGACAAAGGATTATGAGGATTGACGACATCAATGAGCTCAATACAAGTACCCGTGAACTTGGAAAATGATCCTGATGAGCCCTTGTCCCCTTTTTCTCCAATGACGGCACCACGCCTGTGATCTGAGCTGTTTCTAGCTATCCGGGGTGGATGCCAATTTTTTTTATCTCTTCAACAATTGTCACGAGTCTGAGCTGCTTTTCGGCCGTCTCATACAGTTGTTGAGTTTCTTTTTGTGACAGTAGCCCTATAGCTAATTTTTGGCTATTTCAGGGAGTTGCCACCTTCTTCTTATCGACCCGGTCTCATGCTCTGAGCTGCTTTTCGGCCGTCCTGAGACGTGGTTGAGTTATTTCAGTAATGTCCCAGATCTGAGTGGTAAAGACCGTTCTGGTGGCTACTGACTTATTTGCCGATTTCTTGCAAGGGTTCCGTATGATCATTTCCCAAAGATCAGAACTTGAGAGGTGTTGAACCTGCCATTTAATGGGTTACCTTATCAGAAAAATGAGGATAAGCTACGATTGCCGAAAAATTGCACCGACAGTACCTATGGTCATATGAAGAAACAATATGGCCCAGCTCTTTCAGCCAAGGATCCAGACCAAGAAAACAATAATGAAGGAGCAAGACCCATGATGCAGGTATGAAAATTGTACACGACCCCCATGGTGCAGATTCCCCAGACAGTCTAAGTCAATATTGATCCACATGTATATACCTACAGCATGAGTAATCGGCATGAGGAATAACAGTCTGGAAGCCTGAGTCCTCACTTATATGAATCATCATGGACAGCCTGTCCTGAACAAAAAAATTTCCTTCAGAACCACCGTCAGTCAAGTCTGCAGATATTATCATACAGGCCAAACCCTCTATGCTGGCCGCGACAGGAGACAATCAAAAATTTGGTACGGATCTGATACTCACGACAATGGAACCAGTTAACATGATTCAGAAACTTCTACGATGAGTAAGAATCTATCAGGAAACTGTTATGTTTTAACTCACTCTTTGGAACCCAAAGGACTTGCATATGGTGGATAAACCCAATGCAATGAGTCAGAGCTTGAGTTTTCATCAGAAAAATCTGATCATCATTACATGAAAGGTTGTCAGTGTTGGGTGGCAAACCCAGCGGAAATCACTTTTGGATTTATGAGACGGGAATATATTTCAGTCGTGATAATCAAATCACACTCAGCTAGTCAGCAGATCTAAAAAGAAATTGGAGCCTATATAAGCATGAGCAGGCCAGGTAAGACCTGTCAGAATGTGGATACAGTAAAGCAAACCACCCAGGGCCAGTCAGATAAAAATTTAATGGGAGCAACAATAAAGGAAAAAGGATACCCGAGTTGGAAATGGTTTCCTTAATTCAGAATATTCATACTAGTTCCTTGAGCAATAAAATCTCGAGGACAAGATTTCCTTAAGGGGGTAAGGTTTGTGACAGCCTGATTTTTAGCCCTTTCTTTTTCTTTTGTTTTTCCGAGGTTTTTGCCTTAGTTTTTCTTTTTCGTGGCTTTGTGGTCTGGAAACTGAAGAAGATGCCCTCTTCTTTGCTTCCAGAGTGGCTTGTCATTCCCAAATATTTCCCTTGACCCTGTCATTCCCATCCTAGCCCAAATCCCAATATTATTTTTATTGGGAATATTCCTTTTCTATTAAAGGAATAACTCAAATTGCCCTAGGTTGTGAAGCAACCTATATTTCCCTCACTCCTAAAATTCCCAAATAATTCACATAAATTGTTTGGGTCATATATTGATCAAATGTGGCAAAACTTTTCATTGCCATGTTCAAAAATAATTCCCCAATGTTCCTTTTTCTATTCTGCCCTAAATGGCACTTTGTGAAGGAAGTGTCATTTATATTCTTCCTAGTGGCTCCCAACCTTTTTGTGCATGTTTATATGTCCAAATAATTGCCCCATGCACAAGTTCAAATTTATTTGCCTAGCCAATCTTCCTCGGGGAATTTTCAAAGTTTCTGTCAAACAAAAAGCTTTGTGAAGGAAGTACTAGCTAGGAGTACCCAAATGAGTTGAACTTTTGCATACTCCTTAATGTTCTCATATTAACCCCTTTCACCCATTTGCAGCCCCATCCAATCATCTATGTGAGCACAGGAGAAAATCTTTGTTTTTGGCAATATTTTCAGGTTGTGAAGCAAGTATATTCTATATTGTTTCAAAAGTCCTGATAAATTACCAGATCATTCTTATACCCATAAAACATCTCTCCACCCAATTTGGCATAATTTCATTGAGCCATTTGATCACCATAATTATTCCATGTTTCTGGAGAGAAATGATGTTTGTGAAGCAAGTGCCTTTTTGGCTTGTCCATTTGGCATGAGCTTTTTACAACATCTATATATGTCCATATCATGAGGATTTGCCAAGTTGCGTCCCATTCCACAACTCCATGTGAATGCACCATCATAATCTTCATTTCTGGACCATTTTGGCAGTTGCAATGCAACTATATTAAAGCATGGTCCATTTCTCCTCAAACTTACCAGGATGAAAGTCCTTCGATAGATAAACCTCCCAGACAAGCTATTTACTGAGTTACCTAGCTGGTGTCCCCACTGCATAGCACAAACACTTGGCTGCTGGTTTACTTTGGAGCTAAGTGCAAATCACTTCTTTGCCCCTAGACTAATTTATTTCCTCATTTATACTAAGGTCACTAGGGCCAATTCACTAGACATGGTTGATCCGGACAAAACGAGCTATTTGCACCAGTGTGCGTGGTGATCATGCTTGCGGCATGCAGATTGCGCGCTCTGGCTTCTTCGCACCCATGTTCTCGTCGGCCCCCTCCTCGTTTTATTGGAGTTCGCCTCGGCCGTCGCGGTTCCTCCTTGGTTCCGGCGAGCTCAAGCCTCCACTCCTCCTCTGGTGTTGCCCATGAGCTCCCCCACCTCCTCGCGGTTCACCCAAACCCCTTGCCGCTCGCCGGAGAGTCCCGTGGTCGTGTTCCTCGAGCTCGGCCGCCACCTCCACCGTTCGGGCTCCTCCCCGTCCAGCCGGTCCAAGCCCTCCCACTCCCTCCGGACTCCACGACCGCCTCCCCCACGTCCCGGCGAGCCATCCCACACCCTTAGCCTCGCCGGAGTTAGCCCGCATCACCAGTTTCCACCTCCGCCGAGCCGCCTCTTCCCTCCCATGGCGCCACCTCTCCCCTCTAGCCCTCTCCTCCCCGGCGGTCGTGCTCCCTCTGAACGGGACCCCCTCGTAGCCCCGGTCCCGCCAGTGCCCTCGGCTCGGCCGGAGATGGCCGGAGCTGGCTGGCCCCCTCGCCGCTTCCCTCCCCTGCTCAGCCTCTGCCTCACGCGAGGAACAGGGTGAGCGGGAGGAAGGGGACGAGCGTCCGTGTCCCCTCCAGCTGGCCAGGCGGGCCCCGCCTTCCCTCCTGACCCCACGCGTCAGGGAGCCATGAGCCAGCCCCGCGTTGACCCAGGTACGCTGACGTGGATAAGTGGAGGCGTAATCCACTGATTACGTCTTCTCTTTTCGAAAGTGTATTTCTCTATTACGTGTTCTATTTTTCTGTCCAGGCCCCTATTTGAAAATCTTTTCATTGCAGATAGGTCCCTGGCAGAAAAACATTCACAACTTTTTATCCGTAACTCCAAATGAGGTGATTCCAAAGCCTACTTCTTTGTTTCATCGAGCCTGTTCTATTGGTCATGCTTTCACTATGGTTTGACACTGTGAAAATGACCATTATGCCCTTGCCCTTATTCAGCCCCCTCCGAGAGAGTATATTTTCCGGCGATTCGTTCCGCGAGTTTCTTGCACTTCTCCCAGTGATTTCTTCCACCCCAGGCAAGCCACAATACCCACTTGCCTGATAGTCATGCAGTAGCCATGGTTTTCAACTTGAATCTTTATTAAATGTTTGCCTGTTGAAAAGATGGTTATCGTTGTTCTGGTAATGTTTAGATTTGCATGTTCACTTTTGTGCTATGTTGTCTTGTACTCTGTTATGATGTTCTACCTGCTAGTATTTCCTTTCATATGTTTATGATTGCTAGTAGTACATGTTGATGTTGGTGATGGTCATGCTAGTCAGTATGCCATGCTCAGTGGATATGATTTATTGTTGATATGGTGGATAGTTATGTGATACCCTCATGATTATGTTGATATCATGTTCATGCATTTTATCATGGCTCGGCATATTTGCATTCAAGTTAACTGGATTAAATTGAACTTGAACAACTGTTGGTTGAGTCATGGTGCCGCTGAATCGATGCTGACCAGTGCAACCATGCTTACCGGTATGGGACGGTCCTAACTGGGTCTATTGTCGTGCCTCTCGACGGTGCCTTCAACGAGGGAAGGTTATGGGCGCGCGCTACCCTGATCAGGTAGGCGGACATAAGTCTTGTGTGCCCGTTGTTGTTGTTATGTGCACATGTATCGTGTGGGATCATTTATGTTTGGCCACAATGGTGGTTTGAGGTGTCTTGAGGTAGACACGGGGCCACCCATGACTTAGCCCAGAGGGGAGTGAGTCGGAGTGGCCAGAAG